>NC_137455.1:0-244657 GCF_964235325.1 Thermobia domestica
AACCTAACCTAACCTAACCTAACCTAACCTAACCTAACCTAACCTAACCAAACCTAACCTAACCTAACCTAACCTCACCTAACCTAACCTAACCTAACCTAACCTCACCTAACCTAACCTAACCTAACCTAACCTCACCTAACCTAACCTAACCTAACCTCACCTAACCTAACCTAACCTAACCTAACCTCACCTAACCTAACCTCACCTAACCTCACCTAACCTAACCTCACCTCACCTAACCTAACCTCACCTAACCTAACCTCACCTAACCTCACCTCACCTCACCTCACCTCACCTCACCTCACCCTCACCTCACCTAACCTCACCTCACCTAACCTCACCTCACCTAACCTAACCTCACCTAACCTCACCTCACCTAACCTCACCTCACCTCACCTAACCTCACCTCACCTCACCTCACCTCACCTAACCTCACCTCACCTCACCTCACCTCACCTCACCTAACCTCACCTAACCTCACCTCACCTCACCTCACCTCACCTCAACCTCACCTCACCTCACCACCTCACCTCACCACACCCCAACCTCACCTCACCTCACCTCACCTCACCTCACCTCACCTAACCTCACCTCACCTCACCTAACCTCACCTCACCTCACCTAACCTCACCTAACCTCACCTAACCTCACCTAACCTAACCTCACCTAACCTACCTAACCTAACCTAACCTAACCTCACCTCACCTAACCTAACCTAACCTAACCTAACCTAACCTAACCTAACCTAACCTAACCTAACCTAACCTAACCTAACCTAACCTAACCTAACCTAACCTAACCAATATGGACTTGGTTCAATGAAAACAACATTAATTTTATTGGTCTGGATGATGATACGTTTGAGCCACTGATTCGTATTGGTAAAGGACTTGTTTTTGAAGTGGAGTTAAAAATGTCGGAGTGGGAAAAGCTTGTACATTTGATCCCCTTTGTTTCGGACTATTAAAATTCGTAAGTGGAAATTACATCTATAAATTCTCTTGGAGGAAATAATTAACTGCTGATTCGGAACTTATTGGGTGAGAAAATGGTGGTGATAGATAAAAAGGTACACTTCATTCTCCTCGAAATAGTGTGTACTTAAATTCAAGCGAATTTTTTCATTTTTTTGCAAATATTACTGTATATTGAGCATATTGTAAAAAAAAAGAATAAACTTTGCATTGAGGCGGCACTTGAACATTTGTGTACAGAGACTATTCGCATTCATGTAGAATCGCAATGTCTTGCATGTACTTGACTTGAGGGAATTCATACATGTGTGGATGAACAAAATATTATTAGTGAAATGAACATTAATTTTCTGAATGTAAATTTGCTTTGAACAAGGACGTTGATATAAACATAGTTGTTGAAAGATTAAAATTGGAAATGAAAGTATTATGTAAACAAAAATTATATAAGCAATCAGGGATGAATTATTTGACGGGATTCAAACACAGTCATAGTGGGGGGAATCTGATACTCAACCTTTGGAGGATATCGATGAGATGGATATGTATTGATAAAAAGAAGAAGAAAAATATTTTTCTTTGTAGTGATTTTGAATATAATATGCATTATCAAGTATACTATACCATTAGTGAAATGAAACACACAAAGAAAGAAAACATATGTTTCAGTCTAGTGATTTTATTAAAAGTGATATATTTTATACCTTTCTTAAAAATGTATACTGTGTTGATGACAAACAATGAAAGGGAGCGAAACGTCTCATTCTCAAGTTCACGTAACGAAAAGCGAAAGAAACACTGACCTTTCCTATGTACAGTCCGCGACAGTAGAAAATGGAGGTTGGATACATAAGAAATAATAGCTTTTTCCAGTAGCAGAATAGTTTCACTGTATGTCTGATAGTTGGACAACCAACATGACAGCAAATACATGCCCGAAAACATAACATGCCAGGATATTCCTACATTTGGAGGAAAAAGTATTACTATCTGAGAGCATCACCTAGAGAAACAACCACGAGATAAATCTACAGAAATTCCATTTACTTTAAGATCAAAGAGGTAGGAATTAATGCAAAGGAAACGAAAACAATAATACGCATCATGCAGAGACCGAAAAAGTATGGAAAGCTAAACAAAATGAGAAAAGAAGGAAAGAGGGAAAGGAAAGAGCAAAAGACATGGGAATAAATTAAATTTTAACACTTAAGGATAAACAGTGTCCGTCTTTCCCCCTGCCCCCATCGTGGGTTTTCTCCCTTCATAGGATACATCTCTTTCATTATCAAACACGAACATCAGTTATAGTGTTGAAAAAATTTAACTCAGTCTAGGCCGAGACTCGAACACCAGACCCTTAGAATGACAGTCTTACGCGGTATCCACTTACCTACACAGACTCTATCTATAAATCACCAATTACCCGCGCTGTTATCAAACGTGTTAAATCAGCCATTGTCGGTGAGCCCCCCCAGTTCCATTTGAAGTTTAAATTTTATTTACCTCACTTAGCCAACTATGGGTAGCAGTCCCCTTGCTTTCATAAAAAACATTTGTTCTGTAGATTAAAATCAAGAATGAATTAATCTGTACTCTTGGGAACATACTGGTGCACCAACATATCTATCTATCTATCCATCTATCTATCTATCTATCTATCTATCTATCTATATCTATATCTATCTATCTATCTATCTATCTATATATATATATATATATATAGATATATATATATATATATATAATGTGTGTATGTGTGTGTGTGTGTCGAATTGATTTTGGATTAAAAGAGCGACTTCGTAAATTTACGGAACGCGTGTTAACACAGCAGTAAGGACATCTCGTAACGTTGTTACGTAACTCACGCAGTGTAAATAAAGTTTCAAAACCAGAAGTCGGAAGTTATGCCGTGGGTAAGTCGGTAAGACGTCTGCTTGCTGAGTGGAGAAATCCGGGTTCAAATCTGGGCTGTTACGTTTTTTTCTGTTCCGTTGAAAATACAATTCTATATTTTTGCGTTTGAAATTGCTTTCTTTCATTTTTTGTAGATTATCTTAAATTAGTGAAGGCCAAGTAAGGTCAGATTACATATATGTCTGCTTTATCTGTGTGTACAGTCCAGAGATGGAGTGAGTCAATTGGGTCAAGATTTGTGAGTAAGTCAGTGGATCGTGGGTCAACAGGACGTGACTCACTGTGACACACAACCCACCGTGACCTCTCTGACTCACACTGACCCTACGTTTTAAATTTTAAAGTCTCCCTCTTTATTCGGCCTCCCTCCTTATTATTAAATTCAATGTATAGATAATTATTGAGTTGATTTTGAGTTTATCGCTCTTTTCAGCAGCGATGCTATATGAGACGGGACCTACTGATTAACATGGAAACCGAAAAACATGAGCTCCCGTTGGGAATCAAACCAGGGTCTTCCACGCCACAGGTATATAATTGTGTCTTATATAGCAGTTAATATTCTTGCTATAAAGTATCAAATAACTAAACATTTGATGTAAATAAATGAGAAACCTAAAATATTGCAGATTACTGCAATTGCGATTTAATGCAATTTTAAGCATTATACATCCATATGATTGTTAAAGTTGCTGTATAAAGATGCAGATTATGAATTATAGTAATTTTTTCAATAAAATGAAATTAAATTAAGTTTGACGTCCCATGCTTATGTCGGCTAGGTAAAGGAGACGGCGATGATGAGAAGTGAACGAAAATTGTGCAACGATGTAGGTAGGAGGAAACAGGAGAATCCTGAAGAAACGAACGCACACGGTGTTTCTTCACCACAAATCTGACTTTGTGCAAGCTGGGATCGAACCAAGGACCCCATGCACCAGAGGTGAACGCTCTACCACTAAGCCACTTTGGCCCTATGAAAAATACAACCATATTTATTCTCTCTCTCTCTCTCTCCATTTTTATATAGGTATCAGAAGCATGAATAATTTTCATTTTGGGGGGTGCGGTGGCTCAGTGGTAGAGCGTTCACCTCCGGTGCTTCGGGTCCCTAATTCGATCCCAGCTCGCGCCGTTTGGACTTTGTGGTGGACAAACACCGTGCTGGTGGGTTTTCTCGGGGTTCTCCCGTTTCCTCCCACTTTCTTCATTCCACCATTTCACTCCTTTCTCATTATCACCGTCTCCTTTAGCCTAACCGGCATAACCATGGGACGTTAAACATAAAGATTTCATTTTATTTCAATTTTTATTTTGAACGTATGGTTTCAAGTTGGTATTAAACTCAGAACTCTGATCTTAATGAGTTGAGTTGATTTGGAGTTTAATGTCTCTTTCAACAGCAAGACCATATATGACGTGGACATATTGATTAACGTAAAACCCGAACCATGTAAACTCCCGCCGTGTGGTGGTGATTGTGATTTTGAGTTTAACTGCCCGGTCAGCAGCGTGGCTATAGGAGACGTGGACCTACTGATTAACATGGAATACGAAACACATGAGCTCCCACCGGGAATGGAACCCGGGTCTCCCACGATAAAGTCGTGCGTACGCTAACTCCCACCAGGAATTGAAATCTGTTCTCATTGTAAGAATGTTAACGTTCCTTATTTAACCGGTTTTGTATAACTTCATGGACCAAATTTCACAGAAGTAAATCCCCACGGTAAGCAGGTTTGCATATCCAGACTCCTAAGTATGAAAACATTTACGCTCACTTCAACCTCAAACAATTCATAAATTGACGAATAAAGGATAATATTCCCGATAAAGTATATGGTTTGAAAAATACCATATAGGAGAGGGACATATCAGTCCTTTCTGTTCATGGAGTTATTAAAACAGGATCATCGGGCAGTGGTCTTTACCATTGAAAGATATTGCTTCTTAAAATATTTCCAAGTAACTTCCAATTTTCTTGTTCTTGTTGTGGGGCTCAATGGTAAACCGCTTACTCTGGTGCGTGTGGTCTTTATTGTTTCGATCCCCGGCCAAGTAAATTTGCGTTGGACAAGATCGTATCCGTAGGTTTTCTCAGGGTACTCCCGCTTTTTGCCGCTTTTCATTCCACCAATTCTTCTATCATCATTGACTTGCTTTAAACATTGGAGAGGTCTTGGTCCCTTGAGCATTGCGGTGATGTAAGAAATCAGATTCGGTCCCAAGCATTTGGGTTGTGATGTAAACCTTTGCAGTGGTTCAATCTCAGTATTTTATTACGCGAGGTAAAACCATCCATACAGCTATAAATGTTGTTCTATCTTACGCAACCAGGTATTGATATTGAGCCAATGCGGAACCTCATTTTTGGCGCTTTGAGGCCAGGAAGTGACTTCGGACATTACGCTGTTTTCAAACGTTTGGGATCTTTCCAATGTTACCATCCGCGTCCAACAACCCCATGTTTAAAAGGGGAATAGAAAGAACCCGTGTCTAAAACTTCCGGACCCAGTTTCTTGACGTTCAAATTTAGGGATCGATTTCTGACATCACAATTGTGCTCAACGGATCAAAACCTTTCAACTGCCGCCAACGCCGTCCAACAACTTCATCTTTAATAGGTGAATAGAAGGGACCCGAATCCATAACGTCAGGACCCCATTCCTTGAGTTGCGGGCCTGGGCCAGACTTCTGACATTACTACTGCACTCAGGGGACCCGGACATTTCCAACGCTACCACTCGCGTCCAGCAACTCCATGTCTAACATGGTCGTCCTGACGTAGGAGAATCGACTCCATGCTTTTTTCATAATTATTCTCCAAATGGATTTGTATACAAGGTAGTTTGGCAAGTTTAGCAGCAGGTCTAAAATAAGCCTCTTGAGAGTGGCTCTTATTTGTTAAAGAATACATAACGATCGCTTTTGGCTGTTGCAATGGTTTGTCTAGGCGGCTTGGTAAAAAAGAAAAAACAGCGTAGCATAACAACAAAAAGGTGTTTCTCTTATATGTTAAAAATAAAAGCACAGAAAGAAAAAGTCAAAGTTTGGTAAGGTGAGTGTCGGGGGACGCCGAATTCTACTTCGCCCCGGGCAACGAAATTTCTAGCTACGGCTCTGAACTCCAACACTTATCGGTCATTCAGAGTCTCATCCCTTACCTACAACGGCGTAGTTTGATTAACCCTTGTATGCATATGCAGGGCCTCTCAGGCCCTGTGGGGTTTCATTTTCAAAGTTATTACAAATCTATTCAATCAATCAGCATTGCTCATTGTGTATTCTTTTAACATTATTTTATGCATTCATGAGTAGCTTTAGAGTATTTTTTGCATTATCTGGAAAACAATAATATTTAATTTAATTTAGTAACCCCTTAAATGCATATGCAGGGCCTGGGAGGCCCTAATGAAATAATAATGGTATGCGAAGTATTTGACATAATTTTGTAAATAAAATTGGTCCTAAACGAATATGTTATTTAGTTTTATTACTTCTTTTTATTATTATTGCACTTATTTGCAATTAGTCCTATTTATAATTGCTTGTTTTATGCCCAGTACATAGCGCTGCAATACATATACAAGCTTTTATCAATCGTTTGTATATAAGATTGTTTATATAATCTATCAGCCATTTATTAGAGCTTTTTGCTAACTTGTTTCCTTTGCTCGAACAATTACAGCAACAGAGTTGATACAATAAAGTTCTAATATATATATGTCTTCCACTGTTCCTTTTATATTGTGACTAGATGCAATTTGCAATGCCCAGTTACATTGGATGAAGAATCCAATAATACAATTCATCAAGGAAGTGTAAGTGTAAGTGATGAACATTTCGATACGTCATCACGCTCTGAAAGCACCAGTGGGAATGAAGCTATTAGTGATTCCGATACACATTTTAGTCCAAACGACACAATTTGGAAAAAGAAAACACCTCCATCACGGACTCCAGCACATAATATAATAAAGTTTTCCCCAGGTGTTTCAAAGGGAGTGAAAAGAATACATCCAAAAGATGCGTTTGACTGTTTCATTTCAAAAGGAAATCTTGAATGGAATTTTATATTATAGAAAACTTGAGGGAAGAAGAGTTGCAACATTGAAAGGAAAAGAGTGGAAAAATGATAGTCTGGACTAAATGAATGCTTTTCTTGACATTTTGCTACTAGTACGAATTGAAAAAAAACTGAGATGTGCCAATCACTGAACTGTTCATCTCTATGAAGTCAAACCAATGTTCAAAGATATTATGTCTGTCAACAGGTCTGAAGACAAAGAAAGCCTTACGATTGACAATAAACGTACAAGGCAAATCTATCTTGAAAATGATATACTGGCACCTATTCGTTTTGTGTAGGAAATATTTCTGTGAACCTGTACAAAAGTAATTGTTCCGTGTGATGGACTTACTGTAGATTAACAGCTAGTGCCACTTCGAGATAGGTGTGGGTTCACTGACACGTATATTGACACGCCTCGAAAATCTTGAAAGTACGTAATAAAAATATTTTGGTTATGTGGCGCTCAATCATCATATGCCATTGATGGTTTTGTATACACAGAAACAAAACCAAAAGAAACCAGTTGAAGAGAAATCTGGGAAGAATGTGGTAAAACACCTCTGCAAAACCGCCTCTGGAACTTCACGAAATATTGCTATGGATAATGTCTTTGATAGTGTTGATCTGACAGAGTATATGATACAACAATGACATACGGTTATGGGAACATTAGGGCGAAACAAACGCGACATTCTAGTTGAAATGAGAGCCTCATCTCTTTGAGGAGTAGGTTCATCAATGTTTGCGCAAAATGTCAGTATGGTCAGGTAAGTGCCAAAGAAAAAGAAGACAGTGATTTTGATAACCAGCATGCATCATGATAAGACAGTTGATGAAAATAGCCCAAAAAGAAAGCCAGTGATTATGAACTATTACAACAAAACTAAATGTGGAGATGATGTTATGGGTTAAGACGTTAGAGACTATACATGCAAAAGACAACTAGAAGATGACCCTTTGCTCTCTGGTCAAATATGATGGATGTGGCAGAAAAATAGTCACATTGTTTTCAGGATGCAGAATCTAAATTTCTATGAAATAAAGAAAGACAATCGTCCATTATTCTTGCAGGAACTGGCAGAAAATTTAATGAGAAACCAGGTGATTCTAAGATCACAAATACCCAACTTGCCACTAGCAACAATTAGTGTTTTGAAGATATTAGGAACTGAAAAGTAATAAGCAGGAAAAAATAATAATATGAATTTTGTCCATACAGTATTCATAGAGAGAGAGCGTTGGTATGCTGCTAGTGTGGCAAAATCATTTGCAAAGAACACATAAAATGATTTGCAATTCATGTATTTTGTAGATATATTTTTCTCAAAACTGCTAAACAATGATGTCATTTGCATACAAGAATGTCAGAAATTATATAATTATTGCTCTTTTGATGATTATAGTACCATTTCACAAAGGTGTGTTTAGAATTTTAAAATAAATTAGAAAATTATGAAGTGTATGAGTAAACTGACAAAAGTATATTTGAAGAAAATATTTTGTTACAGTGTTTTTTTGGATTTTCTACTAATTGTAATAGATATAAAATAATTGTAAACGTTGTTTTAAAACTTTTATAGTTATGAAAATGCACATTGTTGGTCTATTGTGTAATAAATTAAGCTATCATAGGGATGCAAGTAGTAATTTGCATCAAATTCCAAATAGAAACCCTTTAAATACCATATAGGGCCTCGGAGGCCCTGCATATGCATTAGCGTATGTTTACTGAACCATGCATACAAGGGTTAACCTGTTATACCAAAACGTTTGGAAAGAACCTTTGAGTGTGACTTATTGATAGCTATGCAATATGTTGCCAGAGTGCTAGTCTTCAGTTTAGCAACGAAGGTGCCCTTAGGCGAAATTTCACGTTGCTCTCTACTTTTGTCTGTGCCTTGTAAATCGTAACATTGTGTTTAAAGGCAAGCAGAAACAACGCCAGTTGTTTAGTACTTCTTTGCAGAGCAACTGATAAGGCGTTTGTGTCTTTTACACAAATAATTTTTGCCAGATTGCTGTTTGAAGCCTTTTTTTATTATACACTATAAAACAACATATCCAGATTCAGAGAAATACACAGAAAGTTTAAAGAAGGAGGGTTAAAAATATCTTTATTATTCAGATGCTTTATTATTATTATTATTATTATTATTATTATTATTATTATTATTATTATTATTATTATTATTATTATTATTTTCTTGAGTACAGAGATACAAAGAACAAGAACTCCGTCACCATTAACATGGAAGCGAAAATGACTTCGAATTGGAAATAATAGATCAATGCATTTAATTTCGAGGAGAGGCTATAGGGCAGACACGGATCCAGGGAGCGATCGGGGCAATTGCCCCCCTCCCAAGGAAGACGAAGCTTTCTTATTTTATATATAAATAAAACCCATCCCAAAATTTGGAGCTCTTAAAACTAGCTAAGTAGCAGTATTACAATCCACGCCCCACCCCCAGAAGTCCGTTCTGGATCCGCCCCTGCTACAGGGGTACTTTAGAGTTCACTGCTTTTCCTTGCAATCCACGCTCATTGCTGGATAAGTATGATATTTTATTATTTGTCAAATTGAGCGAAATAGTTTTACCACAGCGGCAAATTCAACAATTAGGTTTAGGAAAAACAACTCATTGGTTCAAACACACACAGAAAGAGAGAGTCCATTTGTTCGGGATGATTTTTGAGGTTCGCGGCGTCTCCCAAGAAGAAATCTTGCTAAAATATATGTTGTTTTTAACAAGGAACGTAAATGGGTATCAGTTATATCAGTACTTCTAATGAAAAGCAAAAAGAAAAAAGAGACAAAGATGAGTGTAATTTCCTATACTATATTTTTGGCATTGAAGAATACCGTTACTGTTTTATTGATCTACTGTACGCACTTCTGCGTTTTACTAACCAAGCCACAATCATGCTATATATACCATATATCGGCTAGGTCCAATCTGCTGCCAATGCGCCTTTTCTTCAAGGAACATTTTTTTTATTATTACACGCTCAGAAACAAGGATAATCACCCGAAACCTGAGAAGATCTGGAGAATGATCCAGTAACAATAAACTGACAAAGGGAAGGAAATACAAAAGTGGAAAACTATTGTAATCCAAAGTCGAGGCATTTTTTCTTGCAATAACCGACCCTTCAAGTCGGGGGAAGTTTCTTGAAATAATAGTAATATATTTTTAACTTGCTCCTTATTTTAGCTTATGTAGTAATTTAAGACACAAAGATGTATCGCATTTGCAATACATTTTTCAATTTGCAGTGCAAACATGTAAATGCAATGTTGTATTTCCATGTTTGCACTGCATTGCATTCCCATTTGCACTGCAAACTGCGATGCGATACTCCATTTAAAAAATGCAAGGAGATTTCTGACCAGTTGTTCTTTCAGAAAAAATCTTCAGGGTAAGGGGAGCACTGCTGGTACTATTCTATTTATTATTGTATTATAGACGTTATATTTTGGTCTCCTCCGGGGGGCACTCTCAGTGCTCCGGGAGGGTGGCAGTGCCCCAAAAACATATCTGGAAGAAATACTGTTCCTGACACCAAGATAAGACAAAAGGTAATAACAAACCTGGGCGCACAAATGCTTAATTTCGGAGTTATAGGCTGCCAAAAACATGAAGAAATGAACTTTAAAGGTCCATAGCTCCAAAACTAGGCGACCTACAGTAGTAGGGTCAAGACCTTATTTAGGAACTAGTACGTGCGCTATCCAAATATCCATGTTTCAGAATTCTGCCATACTTCTGCAACAATTTTTATACAGGTATTTGGTGAGTACTTCAAATTATATGCACATAGCCAAAGTTCCTCTCTAAAAATTGTCGCATGTGTACTCTAGATTCTGAAACATTGTATTTTTGGATAGCGCACATATTAGTTTCTAAGTGAAGTATTAACCCGACTACGATAGGTAGGGATGCGCACGAGACAAGATTTGAGGCTTTCTCGTCTCGAAAATGTGCTGTAAAAGTGATGTCTCGACTCGAAAAATATATTATTTTTTATTGCAAGAGCTGTGTCTCGACTCGAAACTTGTCAGGAAAATTCTGTCTCGACTCGTCTCGTGCGCATCTCTAACGATAGATCCCATAGTTTTACAGCTATGAACCCTTAAAACCCCGGATCCAGGATATGATCAAGGGAGCGACTAAATCACTGTTTGCCGCTTTATCCCGTGTAAAGCAGGATTGAAGCCTATTTTATCCAGTGTATACCTGAGTGTCAAGAGGCTGTAGCTCCCCTTGGATCCGCACCTGTATAATATATATATATATATATATATATATATATATATATATATATATATATATATATAACTGTTTCTGAGTGATTAGTTTCTTCAAAACTATTTTTTAAAAATATGTGAAGAGTTTTGAGACATTCGAGTCGAATCAAAATTTTTACGAGCAGTCTCGATTCGACTCGAATTTTACAAATTGTGTCTTGACTCGTGCACATCCCTACTTCTCGGTCCGGTCCGATATTGAATAAGGTGTGAGCCAAGCCGCACAAGTCGTTGACAACCGTAGACCCAGGCAGAACAGTTTTAAACATGTTTGCCTGGCACGCTATAGCAAATTTTGGCCCAAGCACGAATACTTGATCCTCCGGAACTCAAACCCAGAACCTCGTCAACGATGTCCTTGTGTCCTAGATTTCACGACTACCGAAATCGGCAGTTAACTAGTTTTTAGTATTCAGATGCAAACCGCCTACCTTTCAAGCTTAATTACAGAATTTAATAATAATAATAATAATAATAATAATAATAATAATAATAATAATAATAATAATAATAATAATAATAATAATAATAATAATAATAATAAGTTGTAGTGGAAGTAACAACATTGATAATAATTATATTGTTTATGCAGAATAAGTGAAAAAGGAACTTGAACTACACACAAGATTTGGCTCGATTTGGCTCGACTCGACTCGAAACTCGATCCAAATTCGAGTCGAGTTTCGAGTCGAGTCGGAAGAAATTTTTCGAGTCGAGTTCCCGAGTCGAGCTAAAAAATGTCTGTTTCGAGTCGAATCAAGTTTAAAAAAAACACACTCGAACTCGCTCGTGCCCATCCCTAACCACTGCCCCTGAGTGCAGTAGTAATGTCAGAAATCAGGCTCAGACCACGAAGCTCAAGGAATGGGGTCCTGACGTTATGGGCTCAGGTCCCTTCTATTCACCTATTAGAGATGAAGTTATTGGACGGCGTTGGCGACATTTCAAAGGTTTTGATGCGTTGAGCAGAATGGTGATATCAGAAATCGATCCCTAAACTTGAACCTCAAGAAACTGGGTCCGGAAGTTTTAGACACGAGTCCTTTCTATTTCCCTTTTAAACATGGGGTTGTTGGACGCGGATGGTAACATTGAAAAGATGCTAGTAGTTTGAGGACAGCGTAACGTCCGAAATCGGATTCTGGCCTCAAAGCGCCAAAAATGTGGTTCCGAATTGGCTCAAAATCAATACCTGCTTGCGTAAGATAGAACAACATTTATAGCTGTATGGATGGCTTTATCTCGCGTAATAAAATACTGAGACTAAACCACAGCAAAGGTTTACATCACAACTCAAATGCTTGGGACCGAATCTGATTTCTGACATCACCGCAATCCTCAAGGAACCAAGCCATCTCCAATGATTAAAGCAAGTCAATGATGATAGAAGAATTGGTTGAATGAAATGTGGGAGGAAGCGAGAGTACCTGGGAAAACCCACGAATACGACCTTGTCCACCACAAACTTACTAGGCCGGCAATCGAAACAATAAGGACCTCATGCACCAGAGATAGAGCTCTAGCACTGAGCTATCGCGCCCAACGATTAAAGCGTCAATGAAAATAGAGAAATTGGTGGAATGGAAAGTGTGAAGAAGCGGGAGTACCCTGAGAAAAACCATGAAGACGATCTTGTCAACAACAAACGTACTTGACTGGGGATCGAAACAATAAGGACCCCACGCACCAGAGGAAGCGGTCTACCACTTAGCCACCGCTCCCAATGATTAAAGCAAGTAAATTATAAAACAGGAATTGGTGGAATGAAAAGTGGGAAGAAGCACGAGAACACTGAGAAAACCCACGGTTTCGATCTTGTCCACCACAAATTTACTTGACCCACCAGAGGAAGCGCGCTACCGCTGAGCCACCGCTCCCAATGATTAAAGCAAGTAAATGATAATGCAGGAATTGGTGGAATGAAGAGTAGGAAGAATCGGGAGTACCCTGCGAAAACCCACGGATACGATCTTGTCCATTACAAACTTACTTGGCCCACCAGAGGAAACGCTCTGGCACTGAGCCACTGCGCCCAATGATTGAACCAAGTCAATTATAATAGAAGAATTCGAGGAATGAAATGTGGGAGGAAGCGGGAGTACTCTGACAAAACCCACGGATACGCTCTTGTCCACCACACAACTTACTTGGCCCAGCAGAGGAAGCGCTCTACCACTGAGCCACTGCACCCAATGATTGAACCAAGTCAATGATAATAGAAGAATTAGTGGAATGAAATGTGGGAGGAAGCGGGAGTACCCTGACAAAACCCACAGATACGATCTCATCCACCTCAAACTTAATTGGTCCACCAGAGGAAGCGCTATACTACTGAGCCACCGCGCGCAATGATTAAAGCCAGTCAATAATAATAGAGGAATTTGTGGAATGAAAAGTGGGAAGAAGTAGGAGTACTCTGAGAAAAACCACGGATATGATATTGTCCACTACAAATTTCCTTGGGTGGTGATCAAAACAATAAGGACCCCACGCAAAAGAGGAAGCGCTGTACCACTGAGCTGCAGTGTCGAATGATTAAAGCAAGTCAATGATAATAGAAGAATTGATGGAGTGAAAAGTGGCAAGAAGCGGGAGTACCCTGAGAGAAGTTACGGATACGATCTTGCCCACCGCAAACTTATTTGGCCGGGGATCGAAACAATAAGGACCCCACGCGCCAAAGTAAGCGGTCTACCATTAGCCACCGCGCCCAACAAAAACAAGAAAATTGGAAGTTACTAGGAAACATTTTAAGAAGCAATATCTTTCAATGGTAAAGACCACTGCCCGATGATCGTCTTTTAATAACTCCATGAGGAGAAAGCATTGATAAGTCCCTCTCCTATATTGTCTTTTTCAAACCACATACTTTATCCGGATATTATCCTTTATTCGTCATCCGGATGTAATCAGTTATCCGAATGTTCTATTATCCAGATATTATCCGTTATCTTAATTTTATAAATTATCCGGATAAATCCATTATCCGGATATTATCCGACATCCGAATAACATCCGTTATCCGGATCTTATCCGTCATCCGTTATCCATCATGCGGATAGTATCCGTTATCTCTATATTATCCGTCATTCGCTATCCGGATATTATGCGTCATCCATTATCCTGATATTATCCGTTATCCGTCATCCGTTTTGTTGTCCGTCAACCGGATATTGCAAATCCGGATAAGTTTCTATCCGATATCAGTATAAAAATTATCCAAATTTTACAATCCTTAATTACCATCGCAAGGAGCATACACGAGCTAAATATCTTCAGTCTGCTACACAAGAGCGGGGGCGGATCCAGTGGGCGATCATGGCGATTGCCTCCCAGAAAGGGAATATTTGTTATTTTATATATAAATAAAACCCATTCCAGAGTTTGGAGCTCTTAAAAGTAGCTCTAAATAGGAGTATTACCAACCACCGAGCCCCCAGAAGTCCATCGTAGATCCACCTCTGGACAAGAGAATGGGAAACACTTATTATTCTCATTCAGTTTGCGCATCTCAACAAATAAACAATATTTTCTTTCACTTCTGCATTCTACTACTGCATTCTACTGAACTGTAACGCCTTTTATGTTTAAAAATAATTATTCATTTTTCAATAATTGTCAATGTTTATAAGTTCAGTAATTCACCAGGAATAGAGTCAAGTAGAAGTGTTTTTGTAACGAAGAAATAACAACATGAACTGTGAAATATCTTCTTACAAACTGTCGAGAGTTGATAGTCGACAAACTTTGCTCTTTCGTTTACCGATTACCTCGAAACCGCGGTAGAAAGAATTAGCCCAGGATAGGGGACTTATATTAAGAAAATGAAAATCTTAGGAAAATGCAGAAGCCTTTTAGTCTGAGAGAAAAAAGAAATGAAATCTCTAATTTCTAGTTCTGTTAGTCTTGTAGTTCTTAGTCCGTACCAAAGTACTGATAGAAATATGGCCAATGAATTATGACTATTTTGTAGAATATTCCACTTTAATATTACAGGAAATTCATCTTCCGGCTTGCTTGGTTGTGAAAAGTTATAGAGTGTATTGGTATACTATGTAAAGTATGTGTACTGTCGCTGATTTGTGATAACAATCAGAAACAGAAGTAAAAGGTAAATTGCAGTAATAGTTTTCTGTTAATTTTTATATTCAAGGGGAGACGGGAAACCTACTTTTATCTTAACATTTGTTTTTCTTAAAATTTCTATTCGGGTTCACACTCTTCCCCCTCAACATTGCATACGGAAATGGAGAACTTATTTAGAATTTGTTTGTTGATTCCAGTATATTTCAAGCATCACTTCTCGGACCTGGGCCTGTGATATGTCGATAAATCGCTATCGTCGATATATATATATTATCATATATCAACATTCGATATCGCGAATATATGGACATGAATATATCATTCGAAATTTTCGATATCGATATTCGGGGGGCGGCGAGGTATAAGGGGCCCCTAAGACTTGCGATGGATGAAGAAATTAAACGTACTTATTACAATATTGTTTTCTAATCATAATATCTTTATTACCACAAATTGCAATGTAAATACATCCACTTGCAAATTTGCAATATTATGTGGTATAATTTCTTAGGCGCCAGAACTTTTCTGTTCCCTGAAAAAAGAAACAAAAAGAAGCAAAAGCAAGTAAATGAGAAACACTTATTATTCTCATTCAGTTTGCGCATCTCAACAAATAAACAATATTTTCTTTCACTTCTGCATTCTACTACTGCATTCTACTGAACTGTAACGCCTTTTATGTTTAAAAATAATTATTCATTTTTCAATAATTGTCAATATTTATAAGTTCAGTAATTCACCATGAATAGAGTCAAGTAGAAGTGTTTTTGTAACGAAGAAATAACAACATGAACTGTGAAATATCTTCTTACAAACTGTCGAGAGTTGATAGTCGACAAACTTTGCTCTTTCGTTTACCAAACTTTGAACTAGAATTTACCATAACAAAGTTTTTTTTATTTCTCTCTCTTGGAGATTGATTGATTGATTTTGAGTTTTACGTCCCGTTCAGCAGCGAGGCTATATGAGACGTGGATCTACTGATTAACGTGGAATCCGAACCACATGAACTCCCTCCGGGAATCGAACCCGGGTCTCGTTACAAATCGGAGAATAATAATGGGAAAACATACTTTATATTTTGTTTTCAGCTATGGATTTTAGATTTGCAATTGATATATTGTTCCGTCTTAGCCGAATTTGAAACAAAAGAAGTTTCCAATGAGTTACTCAAAGAAATGTTTTCCGCCTCCAAATGAAAATAGGAAGACACTTAGAAAAACTTATTATCGGGTAACACACAAACATATGATTGATAGAGTATCGACCTAAACCACTCGACCATTTTGCATGCTTTTGCACGCTTTCTTTTAACCTTTGTGAAAGCAGTTTACTGTTCCAAACTCGCTTTTGTTTATTGCGATACGACTATGAGTTCTCAGTGAATATTTAGACGTCACAGCTCTTGCAATGTATAAAAGTGTTTGTAGAATAAATCACATTCAATTTTACGTCCTAATAACATATGTAAATCAGGTTGAATTCATGAAATGATTGAGGTTGGAGTGAGCGTAAATGTTTTCATACTTACAAGGAAGGGTCACGCAGTGGCTCCGCTGAGATCGGAACGAGACCATTGTGTTTGCATTTTATATGTTATAACTAGATGGATCCCAAAGTTATACGTGCCACCGGGCGGAATATCGTGAGTTACAACATATTTTGTAATGTAAGAACTACAAAAAATTACCATGCAGAATAGTTTGAACCGTCATTTGTTCGGAAATGGTTGAGTAAGTGAAAAACTCTGCCAACTCTTATCCCACCATTTTCAACGAGAAACTTTTTGTGGTAAGAAAAAAATGCCCCAGGGTCCCCCGGGGGTCCCAGATGGGGTCCAACTCAAAATTTTCAAATGGCAAGGGGGGTTAAGTGGCACATCATTTGAAATCTGTTGTAAAATGAAAGAAAATGCAGCAAGTCTCGACTCTCTACAACAACCGTGTGCAAAAGGGCGACGGGTCAAAGTGTAAACAAAAACTTAATTGGAAAGTCCATGACTACTCCTATAAATCGGAAACGGTAAGACAAATGTGGAAACAGGAAAGAAAGCGTGGCATTATTTTCAAAGCACAACGTGAAAATGTCTTGTTCCAGGGTCCCCACATGGTCTCAGGTGGAGTCCAACTAAAAAGTTTCAAATGGCAAGAGAGGTAGGACATCGTTTGAAAGCTCTTGTTAAGTGAAAGAAGTTGGAGCACGTCTCGACTTTCTACGACAACCCTGTCCAAAATTGCGGCGGGTCAAAATATAAGCAAAAGCTTAATTGAAAATCTATGGCCACCTTGAATCCAAGAGACAGCTTAAAACCTATATCGAAAGGATAGGCATACCAAACTGCTGAAGCTAGGAAAACCAAATTTGGCATGAATGTTGATCTGTGGATGACGAAAAGATGCGAAATGTTCAAAAACGAAACGTCTTGAGTTCAAAATGCCGTAGTATGTATCGAACACATGTCCAGCTCAAACCACTGGTGTTGGAGGTAATCCAATATGGCTGCCAGCGTGAAAAATGAGTTTGTATATAAATATGTTATTTCTTGGAATACTGTAATTAAACCAACAAAGTTTGGCGCAACTCGAAGTACTGAAATGACTGACACATGGTTTGGTACTACTCGCTAATCTTGCAAATGATTTTTTTTTTTTTTTTTTTGTATATTTGATATTGCTTCGAGTATTGCGATCAAACCAACGAATGACATACAAATGTAACCGCCACGAATACGCAGTTACGAATTACAATAGAGCCACCCACCTACTGGTGCAGCAAGTCCTTTATGCATGAACTACGTATGACAAAATTAGAGGAAGTCAGAGTTGTGTGTTCATCGCATATTCGTTATATTAAAGTAAATGATGGCGAGGGAACTAGTGTTGCCACGAGACGACACATTTTTCGTGTCTCGTCTCGTCTCGTAAACGAGACGAGACACGAGACGGGACAGAGCCATCTTAGACGAGACACGAGACGGGACAGACTACTTGTCCCGTCTCGAAAATGAAAACGCTGGCGGGAATGGCCAAGATTGAAATTGCCAGTGGTCATATAGATTGCGAAAGGAAAATCCCCTTTGTGAGAAAACATGTTGAAAAGCCTTCATAGAAAAGTGTCCTCTCTCTATTGAATGAAACAATCGTGATACATGAGCTTCCAGGAATATCATCCTTAATGTCTTGTCCCCAATTCTCCTTGCTGTAAACTGAGGAATTATCATTTTCTTTTTTTTATTTCTGGCTGGAATGATGACAAACAAAATCAAAGACAGGGAAGATTTTTACAAGGTCAAAAAAGCGAACTACCACCACCATCTATTCAATTTGAAAACTGGATAAGGTCTACTCTCATTACAGGCTGTAGTTGAAAGTTCTGGCTGAGATGGCGGAAGAGAACAAAAGACTACACTTGTCTTTATTCTCTGGTGGCGGTATTCTTTTTGCTATATGAACCGAAAACGGCAATTGAAGTATGTCATCTTGCAACTAAAATTTTGTCTTCTTTCTCTCTCTCTCTCTCTCTCTCACACACACACACATACACATAAAAACACACTTTTATTATTTTACCAATCGCTCGCTTATTATACAGCAGTCATGTTGTAAAATTCACCTCTTCGTTTGGAAGGCGGGCGGAGGACAAAGAAAGCAAAGATATTATCGACGAACCCTTCAAATTGTTTGCTTTCAGCAAATGTATGATACTAATAATAACACTTTAGGTAAAGAATTTTTACAGGGGGACCTTCGTTTTGTTACGTGGAAATGTTTGATCTGACCAGAGTGCGAAATTGCCCTCTGCTTCCATGTTGAGAGGAGGAGAATACTTCCCTTTCCTAGTGAATAATATTCATTAGGACCTGAATTATCTTCAGAAATTCTTTCTTACAGGCATATAAAACCTTTCGAACTTAATAAGTTTAAAGAACATTTGGTATAATATTCATGAAACTCCGTTGAAAGCAGAAAATATCATGAGAATGATCAAAAATCGAACATTGAAGAACATAATTAACAGAAAAGAAATAGGATACCCAAACCATATTTTTAAACCTGCTATAAAATGTATATCCTATATTTTTACTAATTCCTTACTCCCATGAAAGTATCCTGGGGAGGATATTCTCTCCATTTTTTTCAGACTGAAATCCTTTTATCCCGTACGATTTTCCCTCCTGACACAATACGAAAAAACAAATGTTGTTAAAATCCATACACATGACCCTTCTGGGACTCGACCCGGAACCTTCAAGCCGATGGTCTATCGCCGGAGACTGCTTGGCTTGGTATGAAGATGTACGTTGTATGATTGCGAATAGATCCCGACAATATAAGAAACTTTAATCCAAAATGGCCACCCAAAAATCAACTTTTTTTTAGCCACTAGCTAACCTGGGTGTACTGTCATGAGTTTGTTACACAAACAGGGCAACCACCACATAGTAACACACACCCGCGGTTATGGGAACAGATTTGAACCATGGAGGTGAAGACTGGCCCCAAGCATTCTTTCGTCCGATGTGTCGTTCAGCTCCCATTACTATGGCACTTTAAGTAGAGCTTAGTGTGCAGTAACGTATAAAATTTCAATCAAATACTTTCCATTACTCAATAAAATTATTTGGTTCTGAGCTTTTTTAAAAAAAAAATAATTGCAACAAATCTAAATGTGCTAAAATGGAAAGTAGTTTTTGGATTGTTATGGGTTAACACTGTGAAACCTAAAGGCTGGAATATATAAAATCAAAGTGTACACACATATCTATCTCTCTATTTATCTATATATCTTTCCATCTCTCTCTCTCTCTCGCTATATATATATATATA
This sequence comes from Thermobia domestica, assembly GCF_964235325.1. Taxonomy (NCBI): domain Eukaryota; kingdom Metazoa; phylum Arthropoda; class Insecta; order Zygentoma; family Lepismatidae; genus Thermobia; species Thermobia domestica. The sequence continues at coordinate 20,185 of NC_137455.1, forward strand.
TATATATATATATATATATATATATATATATATATATATATATACAGACACTATAAAGCAAGTGGGCTGATAGTATACGATAGTGTCGGGGATGATGACACCTTTACATCGAACTTTGCTTGTAGTGTAAACATTATTTGACATTAGTATCTTCATCTTCGACGTACTATGAGCAATTTACTGTATATTCGTGTATTGAAACTGGTAAAACAAATTTCAATGTTTTAGAATGTTAAAAAAAAAAAAGGAGCCAGGGTCGAGAAGCCTCAGACAACAAACAGCAGACAAATATTATGTTGTAAACTATTTGTCCTTGCTTTGTAAGCTTATTTGAATTTATTTTTAAGACCTTTAGGCAACTTCGCACGAATGGATGATGATGGGGAAATTAGTGGAATGAAGAAAGTGGTAGGATACTAGACAACTTCGAGAAAACACACACATTCGAAAAATGAAATGAAATGAAATGAAATCTTTGAGTTTTACGTCCCACGGTTATGCCGGTTAGGCTAAAGGAGTCAGTGATGATGAGTAATGAATGAAATGATGCAATGAAGAAAGTGGGAGGAAACGGGAGAACCCCGAGAAAGCTCACGCACACGGTGTTTGTCCACCACAAAGTTCACTTGGCGGGGCTGGGATCGAACCCGAGACCCCAAGCACCAGAGGTGAACGCTCTACCACTGAGCCACCCCGGTCCCCACACACATTCAATGTTTGTCCACCACAAAGCTCACATGGCACTAACCGAGATCGAACCGACTACCACATACACCAGAGGTGAAGGCTTCACGGTATAGCTACCGTGACATTTCTTGTCTAGTGTGTTCTGGGTAATACTTGTAACTTACAAGGGAAGAGAGGGAGATTATATATCGAAGTGGAAGATGGTTTATATACCAATCGAAAGCACTAATGACGCCTATTTTAAAACTGTAATAAAAATTTTCCGAATGCATATACTATGCGAGTTATATGAATATATAGAGTGTCCAGATAATCCGTTTCCACCTCTTGAAATCGCAAACGATAAGACAGATGCCAAAACTGGAAAACACGTGTTTGATCATTTTAAAAGTACAACGTATCAAAGCAAAAATTCTTGTCACAAGGCCACCAGTAGTGTACTGGGCGGGGTGCAACTCAAAAATTACAAAAGGTAAGGGGGTCAAGTAGTATATTGTTCGAAACTTCTTGGGAAATGAAAGAAGACGGAACAAGTCTCAATATTCTAAAATTACCCTGTGCAAAATGGCGGCCGGTCAAACTGTCAGCAAAAACGTCATTGTAAAGTCGATGGCCACCCCCCAAAAAATCCTGAAACGGTGAGGCAGATGTCAAAACAGGAAAACATGTGTGTCATAATTTCAAAAGTACGATGATTGGAAGTAAAATTATTTGTCTCAGGGTCCTCCATAATGTCCCAGGCGGGGTCATACTCAAATTGTTCAAATGGCAAGGGAGGTCAAGTAGCACATCGTTTAAAGCTGTTATTAAATGAAAGCACATAGAACAAGTATGGACGCTCTACGATAATACTGTGCAAACATCTTGCATTTTAGTTGTTCTTTCTGTAACCGGGTTTTAGTTTATTTTCACTTTAATTCTTGTACTCAACGAAAAGAAAGGAAATGCCCCTACTGTGAGATTCTGCTCTTTGAGCCCAGTAATGTCTAAATAAATATAAAAAATATAATAAAATAAAAGCAAATTAAGACATAAAGAAAAGAAACGACAACATTTGACATCTTTGAGTATAGAACTGACTAGTTAACATATAATGTACTTCCACGAACATAAATAAGTAGAGGTTGGAGCTATCAGAAGTAAAGACTCTTACCTCTACTTATTTATGTTTATGACTGCACAACAGTGGTACTTATGCTCGTTATCTGGTTTATCAATTATAAAATGATTCAAACGAAAGAATTCCTCGCACCAGGAAAAGTAAATACGTACAGATGTCTCAGAATGAAAACAAGTGCCGATTGCAAAATGGAAAGTGAACGTGCTCAGAAAATCGAAATGATCATCATCATCATCATAGGTATTCTGCCTTTATTGGCAGGTCACTTGCCGCAGCTGAGAAGCTTCCATGCTCCACGATCCTCCGCTAACCTTTTCGTCTTCGCGTATGATCTTTCTGTTTTAATATCATCCATTAATTGTAATCTCCTTCGCCCCCTCCCTCTCTTTCCCGCCACCATACCCTCTAGGACGTCCCTCATGATACAATCTCTTCTTAGGCAATGTCCCAACCAGTTTCTCTTCCTCTTCCTAATAATATCTAAAAGTGTTCTTTTCTCACCCACCATTTCTAACACTCTCTCATTCGTTTTCAGCTCGACCCAACTAACTCTTTCCATTCTTCTCCACACCCACATTTCGAAGGCTTCCAGTCGATTTTCGTCACCCTTACGCAATGTCCACGTTTCCGCCCCATACAGCACAACACTCCACACGAAGCATTTTATGAGTCTTTTTCTCAACTCTTTGTTCAAGGTCCCAGAGAACAGACTTTTCTTTCTTTTAAAGGCTTCTTTCGCCATTCCTATCCTTGCTTTTATTTCACGTTCGCATTTCATGTCATTACTAAGAACACTACCCAGGTATCGAAAACTATTCACTTGTTCTATTTTCTCCCCTCCTACTTTTATATTTGACACAGACCCCTTCGTTCCAACCACCATGGCTTTTGTCTTTCGAACATTTATTTTCATCCCATATTCTTCAAAGCCCCTTCTCATTTTTTTCTAACATTTTATTGATTTTCTTTTCAGATTCTGCAACAAGGGCCATATCGTCTGCAAATCTTATGCATCTAATCATTCTACCTCCTACCGAAATGCCATCATCATCATGTAGGCTCTTTTTTACTATCTCTTCTATTGTACATTTTCTACAATCGAAATGAAGATGTAGATTTTGACCGGCCGCCATTTTACACAGGGTAATTTTAGAAGATCGAGACTTGTTCCGTGTTCTTTTATTTCTCAACAGCTTTATTTGACCATATTTGCCATTTGAAAATTTTGAGTAGAACCCCGTCTGGAACCTTGTGGAGGACCCTGGAACAAACATTTTTACTTTCAATCATTGTACTTTTGATTCAGTGTTTTTCTTTCTTTGGAGGGTGGCCATAGACTCTACAATAACGTTTTTGCTGACAGTTTGACCGGCCGCCATTTTGCACAGGGTAATTTTAAAGAGTTGGGACCTGTTCGTCTTCTTTCATTTCCCAAGAAGTTTTGAACGATATACTACTTGACCCCATTACCTTTTGTAATTTTTGATTGGGCCCCGCCTGGGACTCTGCGGGTGGCCCTGGGACAACAATGTTTGCTTTGATACATTGTACTTTTATAGTGATCAAAAACGTGTTTTCCAGTTTTGGCATCTGTCTCATCGTTTGCCATTTCAAGGGGTGAAAACGGATTTTCTGGACACCCTGTATATTCATATAACTCGCATAGTATATGCATTCGGAAAATTTTTATTACAGTTTCGTAATAGGCGTCATTAGTGCTTTCGATTGGTATATAAACCATCTTCCACTTCGATATATAATCTCCCCCTCTTCCCTTGTTAGTTGTATCTTGATTAGCATGGTGCAGCCTGCTACATTTTACTTTTGTTCCCATGGTATGCTGCTATATTTTTTACGAAACAAGACGAGACAAAACGAGACCAACGAGACGAGACGAGACGAGACGGGACAGAACCTCTCGAGACGAGACACGAGACGGGACGAGCACATTTTTTCGAGACGAGACACGAGACGAGAATGCTTTGCGCGAGACGAGACGAGACAGCCTGAAGTCTCGTCTCGTCTCGTCTCGTGGCAACACTAGAGGGAACCAATCAAAACATATATGTATTGTTACCGAATGAAATTATAGTTGAGGTGAATCGAAATTCAATTGTTCTTTAATCTTCCTATTATTTCTAAATATATAATAGAGAAAAATAGAGATTTAAATTTGTACTGTTATGAACGACATTAGTTTTAACCGGCCATCTTGGATTCGAGGTGGCCATAGTTTATCAAATAAGCTTTTGATTACTTTTTGACCCGCCGCAATTTTGGACAGAGTTGTCGTAGAAAGTAGAGACTTGCTCCATCTACTTTCATTTAACGATGAGCTACTTAACCCCTCTTGCCATTTGAAACTTTTTAGTTGGACCCCACCTGGGACCATGTGGGGACCCTGGGACAAGACGTTTTACCTTAAATTGTTGTACTTTGAAAATAACGTCATACTTCCTTTCCTATTTTCAAAATTCTCACCGTTTCCGATTTATAGGGGTGACCATTGACTTTTCAATTAAGTTTCTGTTTACATTTTGACCCTCCGCCATTTTGCACAGGGTTGTCGTAGAGAGTCGAGACTTGCTGCATCTTCTTTCATTTTGCAACAGCTTTCAAACGATGTGCTACTTAATCCCTCTTGTCATTTGAAAATTTTGAGTTGGACCCCATGTGGGACCCTGCGAGGATCCTGGGCAAACTTTTTTATCCGAAAAAGTGTTTTCTTGAAAATGACGGGATACATATTGTCCGAGTTTTCCATTTACCCAACCGTTTCCGAACAAATGATTCGGTCAAAATATTCTGCCAGCTTTCTAGTTCTTACATTACAAAATATATTGTAACTCACGATATTCCGCTCGGTGGCACGTATAACTTTGGGATCTATCTAGTTATAACATATCAAATGAAAACACATTTGTCTCGTTCGGATCTCAGCGGAGCCACTGCGTGACCCTTCCTTGTTAGGAGTCTGGATGTGTAAACCCGCTTAACGTAGGGATTTATTTCTGTGAAATTTGGGACATGGCGAATAAATACGAGTGAGCTTGGAAATGTGAAAGTTCATCTGAATTTGTTTTACAATCACTTCAAAATACAACTTTATATATACTTTTAAAAAGCCATCCCTATTTTGGAAAAAGAATTTTACTGTACTCAGGCTCGAACCGCCGCCCTCCGGTTCTAGAACTTTAACCGCGCTATTAAGCACGCTTGACCACAGAGGCAACTCACGAAAATGCGTTGTGATATAGCTAATAGAATCGCTCCAAGCGCAGGTTTACACTTGGAATTTTAAATAGCCAGTTTCTGTCTTTTTCAGTAATTCCAACTGAAGATATTGACTGATTTCCCATATTGGAACTTTGCGTGAAGTGCGAATTGTATGCTCATTTCAAAAATGCACTATTTTCCGTTCTTTCAATTTTACGTATTTGTGAGTGTTCCTAAGACCTGTTGTGTGCAGCAATTTTCACACAGTTAAGCGTTTTACTAACCCCCGGAGGCATAATATGTTAAACGTAGGCAGCATTCTGTTGTTATCATAGTAGTCACTTGTAAAGGCACACCTAGTATTAGTTTTTTTTTTTTTTTGCTCTTGTGTTGACCTTGAAGGACCAACAAATGCCTTTCGTGAAGCTACAAGTTTTCTTTAACTTTATACTTTATAGCAAGAATATTAACTGCTATATAAGACACACTTATATACCTGTGGCGTGGGAGACCCTGGTTTGATTCCAACGGGAGCTCATGTGTTTCGGATTACATGTTAATCAGTTGGTCCCGTCTCATATAGCCTCGCTGCTGAAAAGGGCGCTAAACTCAAAATCAACTCAACTCAATAATTATCTATACATTGAATTTAATAATAAGGAGGGAGACCTTGAAGGAGGAAGGCCGAATAAAGAGGGAGACCTTAAAATTTAAAACGTAGGGTCAGTGTGAGTCAGAGAGCTCACGGTGGGTTGTGTGTCACAGTGAGTCACGTCCTGTTGACCCACGATCCACTGAACTACTCACAAATCTTGACCCAATTGACTCACTCCATCTCTGGACTGTACACACAGATAAAGCAGACATATATGTAATCTGACCTTACTTGGCCTTCACTAATTTAAGATAATCTACAAAAAATGAAAGAAAGCAATTTCAAACGCAAAAATATAGAAATGTATTTTCAACGGAACAGAAAAAAAACGTAACAGCCCAGATTTGAACCTGGATCTCTCCACTCAGCAAGCAGACGTCTTACCGACTTACCCACGGCATAACTTCCGACTTCTGGTTTTGAAACTTTATTTACACTGCGTGTGTTACGTAACAACGTTACGAGATGTCCTTACTGTTGTGTTAACACGCGTTCCGTAAATTTACGAAGTCGCTCTTTTAATCCAAAATCAATTCGACACACACACACACACACATTATATATATATATATATATATATATAATATATATATATATATATATATATATATATATATATAGATATAGATATAGATATAGATATAGATAGATAGATAGATAGATATGTTGGTGCACCAGTATGCTCCCAAGAGTACAGATTAATTCATTCTAGATTTTAATCTACAGAACAAATGGTTTTTATGAAAGCAAGGGGACTGCTACCCATAGTTGGCTAAGTGAGGTAAATAAAATTTAAACTTCAAATGTAACTGGGGGGGGGCTCACCGACAATGGCTGATTTAACACGTTTGATAACAGCGCGGGTAATAGGTGATTCATAGATAGAGTCTGTGTAGGTAAGTGGATACCGCGTAAGACTGTCATTCTAAGGGTCTGGGGTTCGAGTCTCGGCCTAGACTGAGTTAAATTTTTTCAACACTATAAATGATGTTCGTGTTTGATAATGAAAGAGATGTATCCTATGAAGGGAGAAAACCCACGATGGGGGCAGGAGGAAAGACGGACACTGTTTATCCTTAAGTGTTAAAATTTAATTTATTTCCATGTCTTTTGCTCTTTCCTTTTCCTCTTTCCTTCTTTTCTCATTTTGTTTAGCTTTCCATACTTTTTCGGTCTCTGCATGATGCGTATTATTGTTTTCGTTTCCTTTGTATTAATTCCTATCTCTTTGATCTTAAAGTAAATGGAATTTCTGTAGATTTATCTCGTGGTTGTTTCTCTAAGTGATGCTCTCAGATAGTAATACTTTTTCCTCCAAATGTAGGAATATCCTGGCATGTTATGTTTTCGGGCATGTATTTGCTGTCATGTTGGTTGTCCAACTATCAGACATACAGTGAAACTATTCTGCTACTGGAAAAAGCTATCATTTCTTATGTATCCAACCTCCATTTTCTACTGTCGCTGACTGTACAAAAAAATAATATCTTAGAGTTTTGTTCTCGAGAAGATGTTAAAGTTATCACTATAATTCACAGGAGTCTCCACCGCACCGATGTTTTGTTTCCTGTACTGAAAGTTATTTTGTTCAATTGTCTAGTTATTTTCAAGTAATATGTATACTAATATTAGCAGCGTATAGAATTAAAAGATTCTTATTTGATCACGATGGGATGAAAGCATGAATTTCACAATAAGCTGTTGGTCTTTCCATCACAGCAAACGAACAATAAGAATGAACTTGAGTTGTACCCCAACTGTTCTGTATGGACTTGGGTACAAACCCAGCTCCCGTCAAGTGAACTTTGCGATGTACAAACATCGTGTGTGCATGGGTAACCTTTATGTTTCTATTTCAGAGTTTTCTCTTAACTTCTTATTCAAAGATCATCAAAATAAGTTATTTCTTATCTAAATGTTTCTTTCGGCATTCCTAGTCTTTCGTTGTTTTGAAATCACGTTCACATTTTATGTCTTATCTACTAACTCCCCAGATATAAAAGTAGTAACAAAATGCACAAACACAGGGATTAAAAGACTTGCTAGGAAGATTTAAAGCTGAAATCTCAAAATACTATTACTCGGGTAAACTAGTATTGCAATAAATCGAGACACTTCTCGGCACGAGAAGAGACAAGACTCAAATCGACAAGTACATTTTCAAATTCTAGATGATACAGAAACACCCGAGACTCGTTGGCAACACTAGTTCACTCAAGTTGAATCCTCAAAATACTATTACTTGCATGAACTAGTATTGTCAACGAAACGAGAAACTTCTCGGTACGAGAAAAGACAAGTCTCGAATCGACAAGTACATTCTCAAACACTAGTTAACCCGAGTTTTAGATCTCAAATACTGTTTTAATGTTACATGTTATGTATAAAAACTATAAATTGATAAAAATAATTGTACGAACGCGATGAATAACATTTATCAAGGTGCTGAAACCTCAAAATACCATTACTTGGGTAAACTAGTATTGCCAACAAATCGAGAAACTTTTGGGTACGAAAAGAGGTAAATCGCAAATCGACAAGTACATTTTCAAATTCGAAATGAAACAGAAACATCCGAAACTCATAGGCAATAATAGTTCACTCAAGTTTTAGTCCTCAAACACTGTTTTAATGTTACATGAGGCATATATAAAAATTTTAAATTGATAAAGTAATTGTACGAACACGATGCATATTCAAATTCAAGACGATAGAGAAACATCCGAGACTTATGGGCAATACTAGTTCACCGAAGTGTTAGATGTCAATCACTGTTTAATGTTACATGAGTCATGTAGAAAAACTATAAATTGATAAAAGTAATTTACGAACACAATGAATAACATTTATCAAGGTGCTGAAACCTCAAAATACATTTACTAGGGTAAATTAGTATTGCCAATGAATCGAGAAACTTCTCGGTACGAAAAGAAAGACAAATCTTAAATCGATAAGTACATTTTCAATTTCGAGATGATACAGACATCATATTTACGCGACTAAATGATCACAAAATACATATTTATGTAAATAAAGGATTTCAATTTCAACATAATAATAATAATAATAATAATAATAATAATAATTATTATTATTATTATTATTATTATTATTATTATTATTATTATTATTATTATTATTAAATGCACTAAATTTAGTGCTAAATTGCTCAATGTAAAAGGAAAAACATTACTTTCTTCTTCTTCTTCTTCTTTATGAGCAAAAGTTCACTCCACCGATACCTTGATTGTGTTTGCACACTATCAAATAAATCAACCATAACTAAATCTATGAATTTTTCTTTGCAAAACACGTTCATTTCCAATTTTAATCTTTCATGAGAAATGTTCACACAGCCATTCTTATCAAGAGACACACTTGGAAAACTGATGTTCATCCCGTTAATAATAATCACGTTTCATCTTATTTATACATGTCTTATACACTTACTATAAAGATATCAATTTATTAAATTCAAGATCGTACATGTTACGTCCAGATAAATTAATCTAAATTCCTTTATATGTGAAACATACATTTCCACTTTGCAAATACGATACTAATGCACCAATATCAACAAAAACCAGCTGTCAGGAAAAACATGTATTTGACACTAATATCGTCCGTTTTACAGCATAAGGAACATATTTGTGGGACGTTAAACTGAAAGATTTCATCTCTCTCTCTCTCTCTTTTTTTTTTTTTTTTTTTTTTTTTTACTATGGGGTATGATGTCTGAATGATTGCGAAAACTATCACTTAACTCAGTATGATGTTCTTATTCCGTGGCAAATGCGAATACTCAAGGGTCCTTCATTCGACTCCGCTTCGAACCGTATGTACTTTGTACTGGACAAACACTGTGCTCGTGGGTTTTCTCGGGGCTCTGCTGTTTCCTCCCAATGTTTTCTTCATTCTATCATGTGACTATTGTTCAATGTTAAAATAGTCGTGTTTGGTGTTCCCAGAGCACATACATCAGACAGACATACAGACAAACACACAGATAAACAGTTCTATTTTATTTATATTAAATAAGTAAAGGGAGTACTGTTCGCACTTGAGGTGTCAAAACAATCACTGCTTTTGTGCTATGATTTGACCGTTTGAATGATAAAGTGTCCTTATCTCTGGTGCTTAGGGTTCCTGGTTCGACCTCCGAGGAAGTAAATTTGTTGTGGGCAATATCACACTCTCTTTTCTCGGGCTCTCTCTTTTCACAATGTATTCCAGCACTTTTCTTAAACATCTGTTCATTTAGCGTAAGAAGCATATTTGTGGGACGTTAAACTGAAATATTTCATCTCTCTCTCTCTCTTACGAAGGGCATGATATTTCAATGATTGCAAAAGCTATCACTTAACACAGTATGATGTTCTTATTCCGTAGCAAATACGAAAATTCAATTTAGAGGTACGTTCAAAAAGTGTGTGATACCTTGATCCAAGATCCAATTTATTATGAATCAAAAATTTTCTTGTACGTCTTATATCTGAACAACTACATAAAGTGTAGCCAGATCCAGATTACCACTTAACTCACTATAGTCATCTTATTCCCTTTAAAAAATACGAAAAGTCGATTTAGGGGACCGTTAAAAATTGTATGATCCCTGATTCAAGATTTAATAATTATATTTCATTCAAATTATCTTGTACGCCTTATGTCTAGAGAACTACATGTAGTGTACGATGTTGTTCATTATAAGCTTATTTGTTCGGAGGTCGAACTAGGGACCGCATGCACTGGGTTGCGGAACATTGCTCTACTACACTAAGTATCCATCTGGAAGAATAAGTCGTTGCTTTACCACTGACTCACACACACATTCACATGTTTCTTACGCTCGAAGCGTAAGAAAATATTTCAGTTTAACGTACCACGATTATGCCCATTATGCTAAGGGAGACGGATGATTAAGACAATTGAATGATTGACTAACTAGTGGAATGAGAATGTGTGAGTAGCCGATGTAAACTCACGGACACGATGTTGTTCATTATAAGTTCACTTGTTCGGATGTCGAACTAGGGACTGCATGCACTAGATGTAAGCACTCTGCCACAGTGCACGACAACTAGTAATAAAAAAAACTTCTTTTAGTCTTTGGCGCTGGTCTGCGTAACATCGTCGTCCTCTGTGAACGAATACAGATTATTATAATCACATTTCTAAGAAACAAGATATCGCAACCGCAAATGCTATGGCATTGCATCCTTCTTCTTCTTTCACACATATACACACATACACACACATATATACACATATACTTTCTCTCTCTCTTTCTTCATGCAATGTGATAAAACAAGGAATTAACATACAAAGTTCTTCGTAATCTTGCATTGTATGCTTGTCTTTTTTTTCACAATACAACGCAATGTGAAGATTAACTTCCAGCCTATGCAATGTAACGGGAAGCCACATGAAAGGACTATGTCTATCCGTGTAATTGGGTGACTGAAATTTTGATGCTTTAGTGATTAGTGCAGATATCATAGTAATAAAGCGAAAGGATGCTGATATCTTCTAGATGAAATCAGGGCACACATTTTGACTTACATTTTCAAAACGAGACAAGACGACAAAAGATTTTTGAGAATACTTTCAGAATAAGCACTCAAAATGTTAAGATCGGAAACTGGGTTCTTTGAAAACAATTCACCGTTCCAAAATAAATTCTGTCATCTCTTTAATTCTTTTCAAATTGAAATGATAGAAATTATTTCTGGTTTTAACACTGATTATCATAAATCCGATGCGATCTTTATTTTTCCGGGGGGTCTTTACATGATGTACAAACCTATTACATTTTAGGTTTGACGAGTATGATGGCTCAGTGGTAGAGGGTTTACATCCAGTACTTTGGGTCCCTGATTCGATCACAGCTCACGCCGTGTGGACTTTCTAATGAATTCAAAAAATCTACAAACACAATGTTGTTCACCGTAAACATGCGTTGTACTGTGATCAAACTAAAGTCTGCTGCAATAGAGATTAGTGTACAGCGTTTCCTTAGTAAAAAAAGACGTCCGTATGGTTTCTTTTCAGATCAACCATTCTAAATGAAGTTTCTTAACTCCTAAAAGAGAAGTATCGGAATAACAACAACATTAGTATACTAATTTAAAAATCCTATCATATTTAAACGTATATCGTTAATAAATACAAATTTTATGTGAAAATAATAAAAGATTTTAATTTCACTATATTATTATTATTATTATTATTATTATTATTATTATTATTATTATTATTATTATTATTATTATTATTATTATTATTATTATTAAATGCACTAGATTTAGTACTACACTGCTCAGTATAAATGAAAAACATTTTCTTCTTCTTTATGAACAGAAGTCCACTTCATTGATACCCTTCAACGGCAGAGTATCGCTTTCCGTCAAATTTGACTGTGTATGTACACTATCAAATAAATCAACCATAATTGAATCTATTAGTTTTTTGTTTGTAGTTCGAAACAAGTGGAACCAAATGTACAAGTTTTTACCATTCTGTTAAATTTTACTTCACTCCCTAAATAGTTGTACAATTCTAATCTTGCTTGTGCTGTTGTGTATGCGGCTAGAACCACGACCCTTGGGGTCGGGTTCGATTCTCGTTGGGAAAGCATTGAATATTTTAAGACATTAAGTTAATTCGTTCCTTTTTGTCGTGAAACGAAAATCAATGCGAAGTGCTATATACGTGAAATTCTTTTCTTTTTCATGCAAGGACTAGTTCAACTCTAAAATCGTGAAGTACCAAATTCGATCCCAGCTCCCCATCAAAGTGGATTTTTCTGTACAGAGTCTTTATATCGTAAGTTAGCGAAGCTATAATCAAGGTTAGTTGTCTGTTTCACTTTCACTCCCCAAAATAATAATAATAATAATAATAATAATAATAATAATAATAATAATAATAATAATAATAATAATAATAATAATGTGATGCTGTATTTTTAAATTTATTTTTATATTTGTTATTTACGTTTTAAAGCCACATTGGTCCGGATTCGATTCTCGATGAAAGAGAGAAACACACACACACAGAGAGAGAGAGTATTGAACACTTGAAAGCATTATAGCGCTTCGAAATGAAGAGCTTCGAACGATATATATCATATAGGTACGCTACAGGGGGCCTAACGCCAATCAATATATATATATAAGTATACTCTTTGCCAAAGGGCTAAGGGGTCCAAAATATATATTCAATACAAGACGAAAAGACGAAGACCAATCAATTGAGATGCTTTGATCACTGAATATCAAAGGATTGGGGTGAAGGTCTAAAATACTACCCAATGCTATGCAAATTAGCTATTCAACACAAAACGAAACGACGAAGACCAATCAATTGGGAAGCTTCGATCGTGATAACTGAAAGGACTGTGAAGATCCGGTAGCCGTCCAAGAGTATTAGCATAGCAACAACGGGTCGCCACGACCAAAATTTTTCCATGTACTCTTTGCGGGAGGGGGCAGGGGCGTGGGTTGAAATAACTAAACAATACACGACGAGAACACGAAGAAGAAGAAGAAAAAATGTTTCATCTTGATTCTACAGCCGGTAGGCGTCCAAAAGTATACTTCCGTCTTCTAGCATTGCAACATACTGGTTTAGACCGGTTTAGGGCCCCCTGATAACGGTTTTAGGGTCAAAATTTTCCCACGCTGATGAAGTGAATTATTCACTACTGTAATACGTCTTGAAAATGCTATTCATTTTTAATTGAAAAATTTGTATAACATTACTTTTCATATTTTATGTAAGGCATTTCCATATTTTATGCTAGGCCTAGTAATGTAACAGAAGAAGTTTTATTTTGTACGTTTTCTGTCCACGTGCAACACTGATCGTACGTTGAGATCTATTTAAAAGCAATAATGTCAGATTGAGGGAAATTTCCTACGGACGTGGGAAAAATGGAGATAATTTTCAAAGTGTGGGAAAAAGGGAAAATATGCGAAAATAGAACGAGTCAAGTCAAGCGAATAAAAATTTCTTATATTCACAGAGCAGGAAATATAATGGGTTTTCTAGCAATAATATTTTAAAGAATCACACTCCTCAGAGGTTAAGGAGAAATAGTTTTATTCCCCTCTGTACAATATGTTGAAAATGTCTACTTTTGCAGCAAACATTTTAGCCAATATAACCTTATTACAGCATTACATTCACCTCAGAATATTTATAGCACATTGTTGGGTTCTAATAAGTAAACGTCAATCAAAGAAAGAACCGTACCAACCGTTGCGATGTCACAACAATTACAATAAGAGTAAAGTAGATGAAAAAAGCATTTCAACACTGAAGAGTTATATAGTTAACGCATTGTCTTTTTCTTTCACAATATATATAAACAAATCTGTCAACACTCGAGAAAATTCAACTCACAGACATCTAATTTAAGGAGTAGACCTTCAGTCCCTATATCGAAAGCATTAGGTAGGAGGAAGCCAAAGCTGGAGTAGGGTAGGCGGAGTTTAAACTTTACTTATTCACCTACTGCTTTCCAATTCAATTACCGTTTGTATAATTATTATTATGTGTAAATGTTAAGTAACATACTGCACATAATATTTTCTTTCGTTAGATTATTTGTATTATTGCGGTGAGGGTAGGATGTGGCATTCCGTCCACACGTATTAAAAATATTTGTGCGTCTTGTTTGAAACTGAGCGTCATATAAAATATCGTCATTTGGGTTTGATTAAGCACGAGGCTTAAGACGTAATAGGATTCTGGCAGAGCTTTGTTTCAATTACGAACATTTTCGATTGTGTGCAGTATGTGGTGGTGTAGCGATGTGTTCAGTAATATGAGCAAAATACTACGAACGCCAAAAAAGAAAAAGAAGATTCGCGGAGAACTTTCATCTGAAGAAAAAGGGGGACAAAACAGAAAGAAAAAATTCAAGAGGACTGGCTAAATGATCCAGATTTTAAAGGCTGGTTAAAACGAATGCTGGGTAATGACTGTAAGTGTAGATGTGTTGTATGCAATGTTGAACTACAATGTGGGAAAAGTGATCTTCAAAAACATAGCAAAGGTCTAAAACACAAAAACGCAGTGAAATCAATTTCGGCAACACCATCAATCAGTGGATATGTGAAGAAAAATAAGACAGACACTAAAGATACTCCTACGTCCTCAACGAAAGTGAAAGAAGCTGAGATAAAACTAGCCGCTTTCTTCGCTGAGCACAACGTAGCGTTACAAGTAGTTGAGCACCTAGTTCCCATCGTTCAAGATATTTTCAAAAATTCTACAATTGCTCAGGAACTAAAATTAAAACGAACGAAATGTACGAGTTTGATCAAGAATGTTGTTGCTCAGGTTGAAACAGATGAAGTTGTGAACGATATCAAAGTTACCGCTTTCTCCATTTTAGTTGACGAAAGTACAGATATTGGATTTAAAAAGTTTCTTTACGTTCTTATGCGCTATATTTCATCGATAACAAGGAGAGTGAAAACTCAGCTCTTGGAGCTGGTAAATCTAGATTCACAAGACTGTTCGGCAGAAAACATATATACCGTCTTTAAAGAGTGCCTTATTTCCAAGGATATACCCTTAAATAATATAGTCGGAGTTGCTTGTGATGGAGTCAGTGTTATGGTGGGGCCAGAGACTCTTTTGTTTCGAGGCTTAAAAAGGATTCGAGTGACCTAATTTCCATGGGATGCATCTGTCACTCTGCAGCTTTAATCGCTAGCAAAGCCTGTGAGAAGCTTCCGCGGGCACCGGAAGAACTCTAAAGAATATTTCCTTCCATTTGTCATGCAGTTAAAACAAAATGCACAATTTCACGAAATTATAGAATTTTTGAACACGGAAAGGAAAAAAAATCTCAAGCCTGCCCTTACGAGATGGTTAGCAATGCATGCGTGCGTGTGTCGTATTCTTGAAAATTGGGAGGCGCTCAAAAGTTTTTTTCAATTAGCAGTCTTCGGAGATAAATTGAAAAGTTCAGAAATGATATTGACAAAATTTAACAATCTATTCATAAAGACATACATGGTTTTCCTCAAATATGTGTTGAGATACCTTAATACTTTGAATGTACTTTTTCAAGGTCGGAAAATACTTATTCATACATTAACCGAACCTTCTGTGCGTCTTCTGAAGGAGATAGGGCAGAACTTTTTAGTGTCAAATGCTTTACAAGATATAGAGACAGTGAATGCTTCATGTCCCAGAAAATTTCTTCCCTTGTCTGAAGTGTACCTTGGCCCGGACGCTGAGAATTTGTTAAGTGAGTTACCAACTTCCGGAGCAGAAGAAGTGCGAAAGAGATGTTTGGAATTTTATGTTACAGTTGTGACTGAAATTCAATGACGCTTACCAGTGAATCAACCTCTCCTTCATGAACCTAGGTTTCTGTCTCCCTCTGTAGCCTTAGAAGTAAATTCTTGACATGAGCTAAAAGAGCTTACACATTTAGCCAAACATTTCAGTAAGCGTATTGACGAAAACGATTTGTTTATTGAATGGAGGGTTCTGCCACACTTCTTTAATGCCAACGAAAAAAGTAATTTAATGGCTATGGAATTGGATATCATGTGGGATTCCATTTCAAAAACGAAAGATTTTAATGATGAACTTAAGTTACCCAACTGAAGCAAGCTTGCAAGACTTGTACTCACATTGCCCCACTCAAATGCTGAATCGGAAAGAATTTTCTCCACTGTGAATGATGTGAAAACAAAAAAGAGGAACAGAATTGGAAATGATGCTCTCAATGCAGTGGCAGTAGGGAGATCAGCTTTTCAGGCGAAGAATATAGATTGCTCTTCCTTCAAGGTCAGCAGGTCTCATATTCCTCTTCACAACTCCGATGATTTCTACGACTAATGATTCTGAAGGCACTTCTGCACTCCCTGTTCTGATGTCTCTGTGGTAAGTTAATATTATTGTTAATTTTTCTCAGATTTCTTCAGTATGTGAAACTGATTTGTTGTTGTTGTCGTTGTTTATGATTTCATTAATGTAATGGCTCATATACTGAATTAGAAATATGCCGCCTTATGCACAGTCGTTTTGATGTATGATTAAGGTCATACTAAATGTATGACTACTGCAAGAAACATATGTTAGTCGAACCCTTTAGTATGGCACCAATCAAGCATCAAAACGACTCTACATACGTCCCATGATGTTTTGCATCAACCAATGAAGCCGCTGTTTGTTGCAAATCCAGATTTATCGGCACATGAGAGTTTTAAACTTCGATTTGCGCAGAACAGTGGTTTAATTAGTTAATGCAAACCATCCTCGTATTAACTGCTAATATTTAGTCTGTAATCTTTTCTTTCTGTTAGTGAAGAGAGTTTTGTAGAAACCCATGTTAAATGGGTAATTGAGAGTTATAAAATTGATAAAAGAAATATTGTGGGAAAAATCAGGCAGATGTGGGAAATTTTCATAATTGATGTGGGAAATTCAATTCTAGGCATCTGGCAACACTGTTTAAAAGAAAAGAGAAGAAAAAAAAAATCAGTGCATCGATAAAGTGTAATGTATAAGAAAACAATACTATACAAGAAAGGTGATATACCCGTAAGTAAAGTAGAAGAAAAAATATAACAGTTCATTCATTCATTCTTTTATTCACCCATGTCGTACATTATTGGTCAGAGACCAGTACATAGGACTTGTCTAATAATAAGAAATTACAGCATAATTGATATTACAGTATTTCCGTGCAGGTGTAGTTTTGGCGAACCACTAGAAAGACTTCATGAAAAAATATAATTCTTTCGCTACTTTTTTTTCTTTTGGTCCCCTAAAAGATTTGCAATGAGCGATATAAAAATATCTGCCCTAGTATAGATACAGTTCAAGGGGGCCACCTGAAATAATTGCTGAAAAGTTTCTTTCAGCAATTTCCTTCTTACTGACCAGTAATAGATTTGTGATAGGCGGAATGAAAATATCTCACTCGGCATAGATGGATTTCATAGGGACCGCAGTAAATAATTGTTGAAAAATAAAAAAAATTTCACAAATTTCCTTCTTCATCATTACCAACATCATCATCATCATCATTTTCACAACGGGATTTGACAATACCTCATTTACCTTTATCTTAATTCAAGGGTGCTGTATAGAAATGATTGTTCAAAAGCACAAACCAACTTGTGCTACTTACCCACTAAAAAGCATGAATGCCATCTAACCGAGGCAGGGCAGGGAGAAGTTTGTAGGGCCACGCGGTGTTGCGCCAGAAGGCAGCAGACACGTCAGCGATGATGGGCATAGACAAAATCGAGTATTTACACAAAGAGCACACTCATTATCTACGTGACCGTCATAACAATTATGCACTTACCTTACTTAGTCTAACTGGCTGTAATAGCTGATTTCAACACTTTCCTACCATTCCCTGCCTCGGACGATTTTCAGGAACTTTTGGGCTACGGCCTCATGTTTGAACATAACATGGGCTAAATATAGGAAAACATTCTTCTACCTATTGTACTTCGGAAGACTTTGTTTCACTGTTCTCCAAGTACTCTCAGTTGTATTTGTATGTGAGCCTGTTTCTGCATTTATGAAATTAATACTGTGATTCACTCTAAGATGTGTGTAAGTTGTTGTGGAGAGATTTTTGTAACCTGCGCAACAGTCTTTTACTGCTGTAGTCTATTGCTTTATCCACTGCTGTGTCAAGTTCAGCAGAGTCCCTCTTTTCGGCCTGAAACCGGAACTAAAGAACATATGCTTGTCTCCCTCTCTATACCTCCAAACACCCACTGCCTTTCGTCTGCTCTTCCAACTCCTCCCACTTTTCCGCTGTTCTCTCTAATGTACTCCTCCATTACCTCTTAAACAAACAAACAAACAAACAAACAAAAAATCCTTCCTGTCTACTAGTGTTCTTTTTGATATATTGTACTACTCTTCAATCCTTAGTACATAACTTTCCTTCAGTACTTCGTATGATTACTGTAATAGTTAAATGACTTCCAGTAAACCAAGATTTCTGCCGCACAGATAATCTCCGATAACATCGTTTGTGCACACACCTTCTGTTACGTACTTCCCTTCTTCTCTTAAAACACAATCACTGCATACGGTCACTAATTGCTCTCTAACAAGGTCTAAATTATATGATCTTGAAGCTTTGCTGGCGTCTACTATTAATCCAATGTTCTCGGGATTGCTGCCAGAGTGAGTGTTGCTGTGCTGAGCTTTCGTTACCATACAGCGGCAAGATCTTCAGAGCTATGTGTTGGAGTGTGCTGGTCGTAAAATTTATATTGTGGTCTTGAAGGATCGCTGTGTTTCTATTGGTTGTTTTTGTTGGCCAATGGCGTGCTCTGATTTTGCTGGTGGAAACTGCTCTCTGATTGGCTGATGGTTCTTTTCGTTCTGAGAAGCTGGATCCAGATGTCAGGTAGATGATAACCTTCGTCTCTGTTGATGGATGGCTTGTATGTACGGATGAATAGAGATTCATGTATTTTCCTGTCCCAGAACTGTTTGCTTTTCTTTAGTACTTCAATTTGGTCCCACATGGCCGTATGATTGTATTGTATGCAGTGTTCGGCTATTGCAGATTTTTCAGGTTGTTTAAGTCTGGTGTGTCGCTGGTGTTCTTTCATTCTGTCTTCAATGTTCCTACCCGTTTCACCTATGTAAGTGGCGTTACATTCACTAGTGATCCTATAGATGCCTGGTGTCTTTAATCCCAATGAGTCTTTTGCAGTTGGTAATAAAGTCTTGATCTTCGGTGGGGGGCAGTGTACCGTCTTGATGTTGAATTTCTTCAGTAGTCTTGCTAGTTGGTTGGAGGTTTTTCCCATGTATGGAATAACTGCAATATTTTCCTTGTCTGCCGTATTGTCCTCTTTTGTAGTGCAATTTCTGTTACTGTATTTTCTCATGACTGTCTTGAACTGTTTTGACGAATGTCCGTTGAATTTGAAGAGAGATAATTCTATGCTTATATTATCTGCATCTGCTATTTGGTATGCTCTGTATATTAGAGTATTTAACACCCCCATCTTCTGTGCAGGATGATGAAAACTGGTCGCATCGAGGTAGAGATCAGTGTGCGTGGGTTTCCTGTAGATTGAATGGCCTAGACTTCCATCTGGTTTCTTGTATACGAGTACGTCCAGGAACGGGAGTCTTCCTTCTGTTTCTGTTTCCAAAGTGAACTGGATGTTGCGTTGTATAGAATTCAGATGCTGCAGGAATTCGTCGAGTTTCTGTCTGCCATGGGGCTATATGACGAATGTGTCGTCTACATTTCTGTAGAATACTGTAGGTTTGTATGTTGCTGTTTCTAGCGCTTTGTGTTCAAAATACTCCATATAGAAGTTCGCTATTACTGGAGAGAGAGGAGAGCCCATTGCCACACCATCGCTTTGTTCAAAGAAATTGTCTTGGTAACTGAAGTAGGTAGACGTTAGGGTATGTCTGAAGAGATGTACTATATCCTTGCTGAAGTGCGATTCCAGGAGTTTAATAGAATCTTCTGTCTAGAATCAGGAGGTTTTCTTTTCGATGGAGTTTAATAGAATCTTCGTAAAGAGAGAAACCACATCAAAGCTGACGAGTATGTCATCTGCGTTTGTCTTGATGCTGTGTAGTAGTTATACGAAATGGCTGGAGTTTTTGATATGGTGTGTACATTCTCCTGTTAGTGACTGTAGTAGTCCTGTTAATTTTTTGGCCAGATTGTACGTGGGGCCTCGTATGGTGTTAAGTATGGGTCGTAATGGAACTTCTTTCTTGTGTATGTGCGGAAGGCCATAAATCCTTGATGGTATTGAACCGGAAGGTTTAAGCCTCTTCTTTTCTTCTTCATTCAGACTGGAACTTTGTATTAATCTGGAGGTTTTCTTTTTGATGGCCTTGGTTGGATCTCTGTCAATTTTTCTAAATGCTGGATCTTCCAGTACGCATGTCAATTTGGAGTGGTAGTCTTCCCTGTTGAGAATGACGGTCGCATTCCCCTTGTCTGCTGGTAATATTATGATGCTTTCACCTGCTCGTAGGTCATTGTGGGCTTTCCTTTCTTCTCTGGATAGGTTGTACTTCAGCCTCTGCTGCTTGGCCCTCATAAGGACCGTAACGGCTTGTGTGCGTATGTGGTCTGCTGCTTCTTGGTGTAAGTGTTTTATTGCATGTTCAATACCGCTTACAGTTTCCGTGATGGGAATGTGTTTTGGTGTTGGAGCGAATTTCAGGCCTTTGCATAGAAGACTTGTAGCTGCTTCACTTAGTCTTTTGCTGGAGAGATTCACCACTTCTTTTTCTCTGCTCGGATGAGATGGTTCAGGGTTTTGTCTTCGGTTAAGCTCTTCGAATTTCTTCTTGAGATGAACTGTGTGTACTTCATGCTGCCTGCTACCATATGCATACCTGATGGAATCTACCCATTCCCAGTCTCGGGTGTAGAGCACTGTTGGTAAATACAGAAGTAGATGCTTCATTTCCCTGTCTTGGTGGTCTAGTCTTCTGTGAAGTTCGTATATCTGTTCCCTGACTAGAGTGTGGCTGGCCCTGATAAGGACCCGTTGTGCCTTCTGTGACTTGATGTGACTGGTTACCTTGGCGAAATCTGGAATGATACTTTGGTCTCTGCATCGTACTAGGAAGGCCAATCGAGATAACAACGTCCCTTTTGTTCGGCGGAGTGTCTGGAGTCTGTTTATCTTCCTGTAAATATCCTCCCCGTAGAGGTTTGTCAATATGATCTTGAAGCTTTGCTGGCGTCTACTATTAATCCAATGTTCTCGGGATTCCTGCCAGAGTGAGTGTTGCTGTGCTGAGCTTTCGTTACCATCCAGCGGCAACATCTTCAGAGCTATGTGTTGGAGTGTGCTGGTCGCACAATTTATATTGTGGTCCTTAAAAATCGCTGTGTTTCTATTGGTTGTTTTTGTTGGCCAATGGCGTGAAACGGGAAGGAACATTGAAGACAGAATGAAAGAACACCAGCGACACACCAGACTTAAAAAACCTGAAAAATCTGCAATAGCCGAACACTGCATACAATACAATCATACGGCCATGTGGGACCAAATTGAAGTACTAAAGAAAAGCAAACAGTTCTGGGACAGGAAAATACATGAATCTCTATTCATCTGTACATACAAGCCATCCATCAACAGAGACGAAGGTTATCATCCACCTGACATCTGGATCCAGCTTCTCAGAACGAAAAGAAACATTAGCCAATCAGAGCAGTTTCCACTAGCAAAATCAGAGCACGCCATTGACCAACAAATACAACCAATAGAAACACAGCAATTCTTAGGGACCACAATATAAATTTTACGACCAGCACACTCCAACACATAGCTCTGAAGATGTTGCCGCTGTATGGTAACGAAAGCTCAGCACAGCAACACTCACTCTGGCAGCAATCCCGAGAACACTGGATTAAAAGGTCTAAATTAATTTGTGCACTGCACTTGTCACATATCCTTTACAAGTCCACCATCCATGCAAAATTGGATTATCCTCTCATTGTCCTTTCCCAACTTTAGAAAAAAAGCACGATTTGGTACGTCAACAATCCCGATGTCTTTCCCTCTTCCAACATTGGGAAAATCTTCATTGTTTTTCAATTTCAATTAATACTCAAATATAACATCTGTTAATTCTTGCATTCCGGTTCCTGACTTTCTGCCCACTTCGCCGCGAAAACTCAATTCTGAATATAGCTAATGTTCATTTCGTTTCTCAATTGTTTCTCCACAATAACGTACTTAACGGAAGAATACTTGTATTCGTTTCGCATTTTTTTCCCTACAATGCTACTGACGGGTTCGGATTCCGGGACAATGTAAGTCTGTTATAATACTGTGCAATGGAAGATACTGAAGGCAACTAGATTTCAAGTACGGTAAGTTCTTCTGCCAATTTCTGCGTTCATGCTTTACATTAAATTATGTCACCTACAAAAATTTGTTCCTTAAAAATGGAACGTATTTTTATGGAAAGTATTCAATTTCACCTATTAATCTTCCAAAATGTGGTGCGGCAAAAATACACCAGCACCGATATTTCGGTATGGTTCTGTATTTTCGGTAATGTGGTATATCGATATTTTGGTTTGGATAGTAGCAAAATTTCGGATATTTTAAAATAGTGGTTTCAGTACCGTAAGACTCACGTCAGGGGTAACTTTGCAGAAAATATGAAAAGAGTTGCACAGTCGTCTGTCGGAGAAACCATGAACTTAGTTTACTTTATTTTAACATCCTGTACAGCAGCGAGGCTATATGAGACGTGGACCTACGGATTAAAGTGGAATCCGAACTACATGACCTCCCACCGGGAAAGAAAACCATGAACTGTAAAAAGAAAGTTTCAACTACCACCGTAAGATAGAACATCTAACTGTATTTTGGCTATATTGTTGGCGGTTAACATCAGTTCTAATTACCCGTAGGGTTTGTTGTTGTAGAGATGTACAAAGGAGTAATTCTGAAGGCCGACAAAATTTGAAAGATATCACGTACAAGAATTTCCGTGAAAGTTAAGTCAGTACCGGTCCAAAGTAACCCCTTAGATAGGAAATTATTACTGCTGGTACCTCCTGCCTTCTAATTTTATGTAAATGCCGGAATGGATTTCTTGTTTGAAAATAAATTACGAAGAGTGGCGGATTCAGAAAAATACTTCGAGAGGAGCTTCACTCAGAAAAACTTCGTTTTTGCTCAGAAATCATTAGACTTTTAAACTTTGGGGGGGGGGGGCGTCACAAAAGTTTACACGGATAGGAATGACTAAAATTAGATTTTTAAAAAAGAAATGCAATTTGGCTATGATTCAGCCTGAAAGCCCCAACCCCCGTACATTTTCCACTAGTTACGGTTCGGATGATGTTCTTGGACATAAACAGCAACCAAAGCAAATGAGTTCACAGGATTTTTTTTTTTTTTTTTTTTTTTTACGTTTCTCAGTTTTCATTTCGTGTGAGATATGCTAAACTGTCAGAATGTGGTTCCTGTGCCGCTACCAGAAAATACATAATTTTCTTACGAATATCGATAATTCATAATAAGTACTGACACCTGTACCATCATTCTAGTATCAATATTTGTAGACTACGTGCAAGTTTGTATACGAAGGGAAATGAATAAATGCTGATGGGAAAACATTGCACAGAAACATTATGTTTCTATGCTGAACGTACGTTTTTGTAGGTTGTGCAAAGTATCCTCACCTATACACTAACTTTGCACGATTGTTTATACTTCAATAACTACGTTAATACTGAATGTTTACTAATGCAATTACACAAATGGTTTCCTTATACTGTATATCTATCTATTATATGTTTAAAACACAGTGGTCTAAATCATTACGTTTGTAAGTTAGGTGTGATTTTATTTAAAATTCCTTAAATCTTATGCAAAGTAACCCCGTCTTACGGTACCTTTTACAACTCTAGTCTGATCGCGAACCATTTCACTCACTAACTCAATTTCACTTGAAGCGGTACTTACGTTGTCTTCTCCCGGCTTACACAATTTTTTGGTTAAAACGAATAATATCTTTCTTGTTGCTTTCAGATTTGTTTGTTTTGCTCAACATTAAATGCTGAAGGTTTAAAATCTCCAACGTAGACAGTTTTTCTGGTAACGAAATGGCTTTTCATTATTTCAACTTTACTTGTAATGAAATTGAAATGAAAACAGGAAACGTTCCTATTAAGATTGAAATGAAAACAGAAAACGAGTCATTTGAAGAATGTACTTATAAACTATGTACTAGTAATAATGATCATAAAGATCCTTTTAAAATAAGTTTGGAATGTAAGGAACCAGAAAGTGCAACGAAAAGAGAGAATATCGCTTCAGAAAGTAATGTGGATGAAACAATATCAGATTGGAAACTATCTTCGAAAGCAATATGTTTAATCAAGCGTTTATCAAGTAGTGAATTACTTGTAAATGCCAAACATTCTCACAGTAACATTAAGCCAAGATCCCCGGATTTTACACATAACACGGAAGGGTCAAGCACTCACATGTCTGCCACTATCGGAGACAAGGACGATCACGAAGATGATGTTCAAGAATATGATGATCGAGAAGCAGGTAGCAATGCTCAAGCCCTCAGGTAGGTTTAAATGCGTTTATTTCACTACGGGTTTGCTGTGTATAAATATATATTTTGAACATTTGCTTAACTGTGTAAGAAGGAAGACAGTTCGGCAATGAAATAAGTATGCAAAGGCAAATGCAAATTGTTGTAAACCGCCTCCTACTGCTATAATCGTTGAGTGTTAAGATGGAAAACTAATACGCTTTTGAGTAATGTCAATATTCGGGACATATGTTTTCTAATATAGAAAATAGTGCTTCACTGGCTTATCTATTACTTTCTCCGCTCATTCAAAATGTCTTCGTTATAGAAAAGCTCATACTTTAGTATTAATTTATTTATCGCTTTCTTTTTAGGTAAATTACAAACTTTCAATCTAATGGCTACAGCATCATCGTAGGATCATGGTTCTTAAATCGTTTCCTTCACAATAGAGCAACCTTTCAAATGGTACTATTTACATTTCCCTATCATGTCTCTGAGACGGGAAATTTTTAGAGAAATCGGGATTTTGTTCTGTAAATATATTTTTTTTTAATTTTGAGGCCCCTCTGGACCCCCTATAATAACGGAGAGGCCTGAAAATCACCTGAAAAATACTGAGGGGATATACTAAACGTGTTTACAAAATCTCAAACTTTATCTTGACTAGTAAGGGTGGGGAAAGTAGTTATCAATAATCCCCACAATGTCCAAGATCACCGCAAAATGACCTGATCTCAGGTAAAAATTTCCTGAGTCATCCCTATTTATGCAAGGATCATGGTTCGCCCATCATTCTCTTGAGAATAGAACTGCCCTTCAAGCGGTACCATTCACATGTTTCCATCATGTATCTGAGATGATAAAATTCGGAAGAAAGGGTAAAATACCCGCAAAGATCTGGAAAAAAATATGGTAAATACTACTCGGTACAGTGAATATTTGTGCAAAATTTCAATTTTCTAGATGCAAAAGATAGCCCACCAAAAATAACGAAAATAGGCATAACAAATTTTTTTTTTTTTAAGTTATGAAGTCATCACCTCCAATGTCTCGACACAAAAGGCAAAACCTCTAGACTTGATAAAGCAGAGACGAACAGAAGTAAAAAGCTTTATTGGTTATTTTTTTATCGAATAATAAAGACACTACTTTAGTACCTAAAAATAGGTACTAGAACTCCAAAGGGTTAAGAAACTGTAACATTTTATATACAGAACACCATACTAGATAAGAATGGAAAGTGCGATTCACTCGAAGTAATTACCGAGTTTTTTAAATTAGTTTTTAATGTTACGGAACCCTTTCACTTATTTATTTATTTATTTAACAAATAGATAAGTAAAAGGGTTCCTTAAAGTTAAAAAATGATTACTCCAATGTTGATGTATGTCGTAAAACCAACAAACTATAACTAGACCAACCAGAAATTAAGCTTTTGCAAATAGTTCATTTTAATGTATGGTTTCATTAACTTCACATTTAAAAGTTCCTGGGTCAGGAAATTATATGTTAACGTGGAGTCAAATGTCAAATTATATGTTAATATGACATAGCAACACAGGCAAAGCTTATAAATAAAAGGTTTTTTCTTGTTACTTTTTTATTATTTTGGCGGCAAAATAATATTTTGTCTTAAAAAAATACTTTTTCCTGCTCTCCAACACCGACCATGTTACGGGGGTCACGGTGGATCATTGGGAGAGTGATCACTTCCGGCACGGAGACCCCAACAATTGGACTTTGTGATGTAGAAACACAGTTTGTTTGGGTTTCTCGGAGTTCTCGCGTGTTTCCCATTGTCCCCATTAGCCTGGTTGCATAACCATGGGATGATAAAAACGACCATGTTATAATTAAATGTTGACAAGTAATTTGCTAAAGAAAAGAGAATCTAGGAGGATTAAAATCCTATTAGAATCGATAGGATCCGATAGCATTAAAAGAAAAGAAAGTTAGTCATCATTTATTTAACTATTCTGCTGCTTCGATTTTTCCAAATGGATGCATTGCTTTGATACTTCGTTTCACTTATGCCAAGACAGCAATGCTTGCCTTGTAACGAAATATCATCAAGTTATAACTATAGGTTTTTTTGTTGCTTCGTATTTAATGGTAATTGGTTACATCATCGTGTAATGAGAAACATTGTAAACGGTGCTTTGTAATTGTTTAATGAAATGGCAGGCAAACACACTATTAGGAAAATGTGTGCTTTGGTCCATTTATTAAATAAGTAAGCATTAAGTTCTTTGAATGATTGGCAGTAAGAAATTGATTAACTCAATAATTGAAAATCTTCAACTAAGAAATTCAGTTGTATTTTTTCTTTTTTTAAAAAAGTCTTTTGAATATCTGTTCCTTGGAAAACATTTATAACGTAGTTTACTAGATTAGTGCATAATTTTATAACGGAATGTTTGTCTGTATTCTATTGAACACGGAAAAATGTCAGTTCTGGGTTGCTCAAATTAGCAAAAGATATATGTGGATTATGTTCAGACATTTTACGTGGCAAAGCTTACAGCTAACAAGAGTACCTGAGATCTATGGCTATTGTGGGAAACAAAACAGAGGACTTTTGAAAGAAGGTGGAAGAAGAAAAAGAGAACGAAAAAGAATGAAAATATCGAAGACTTTCAACCACAGTGTCTGACTCACGTAGAAAACAACTTCCTCGTTTAAGCATCATTAGAACTTCGCTTCAGGCAGTTTTCTCTCTTCGTTTAGGCTAGCTATAAACAGTACTTAACTGTGCTTGAATCAAATTGATATGATCTACAGTTACTGTACAATAAAAGGACGTTTGAGTGATTAATCATAGGGATTCACACGCTGATTACCAACGAAATGTTAGTGCTGTTTGTATTTTCTTTCATTCATCACGTAAAATTCAATTCAATGATATATTACATTCAACTAGTTAAATATACATAAGAAATGTTAACATTTATACTCTCTTTTTAAGTAACTGCTGCTAAGACGTCGACGGTATATCACAGTGGTTGTGAATACTGGTAGGTCATATTAGTTCATTGTAGGTTGTGGTCTTAGTGTATCGAGGTGGAAAATTGTTAGTGTAATACAAGTGAAATAAATTGTTCTGTACCCTGGGTTTTATTACTGAATATTTACTACTGAAGAATTATGGGTTTTCAATTGTTTAGCTTCTTCAATATTGATTCTAACGTTAAAAGTTTTGTAAATAGTGTGCCGGTACTGTGCCATCAGTTGTAGCGCAGAATAATCTCTAAAAATACTCATAGAATAAAGTAACAATTGGGGATGGAACTGATGCACAACACGGTACTTAACAACTA
This sequence comes from Thermobia domestica, assembly GCF_964235325.1. NCBI lineage: Eukaryota > Metazoa > Arthropoda > Insecta > Zygentoma > Lepismatidae > Thermobia > Thermobia domestica. The sequence goes on from NC_137455.1 coordinate 48,248, forward strand.
AATTATGATTGAATTTAAATAAAATTCAAATGTTTCCAATTTTGAAAAATGACTGGTTATGGGAAACAGGTGAGAAAGAGAAAGGATGTAACTAAGAAATAGGAATGAGCACTAGCCTGATAATTCCAACAAGGCTGACGTCGTCCTGGTCATCTGGAACGATGAAGGGTTTGTCGTGAAGGAACCTGGATGTTCTGGTAACAGCCAACAACTGGAACTCAATCCTGCTGGACTGCTAGGTGCGTCGAACTCTCCGTGCCGCGTCTCTACAATAATGCGTCTTTAGGATGTCCTCTTACATCTTCATTCCACTAATCTCAACTGACAAGTGTCTGCGGCGATGAACCGTCAGAATGATATTCTTTAGACGGAGTCGGTTCTCTTCCAATGGTGGGATCTGCTTGTCTCCGATAATCCTGCATCTTCCTCAACTTCGTGGCGAATACCCCTTGTTGTGTCAGTCGTGATTTTGTTTGGCTGAAAAATGATGAGTTAAGCGTCCAAAGAATCGGGAAGTATCAGGCTATGCTTGAAGGTATGCGGAAGGAAGCTAGTCGAGTTTACTAACAAAATGTGTTTACAACGGGTGTCTTTGAATATACAATCCTGATCAAAGTTTTCTTCCAATGAGTTTTCAACAGTTCATGTTTCTTTCGTTAATAATGTAATTTAATAAAATAATAGAATTTAGTGAATTAGAGTCTATACAATTATCTCATCGTCATTTCATATCCAATACACAGTTACTTCACACACCCTCCTCGAAACTGAAAATACACGAAAATTTTAATTTTCCGTAGTAGAAAAAATATTGAAGAAAATCCCAAAAAAATGTTTGTTGAAGATAAAAGATTTCTTTTTATAACATATTGTTTGTTTTGAATTAATCCTCGACTGCAAACTGCTGAGTGTATATTGCTGAGACAGTTCATATAGTTCACTGGGTGACCTTGGAATATATGACGACAGCGTCTCTGGGAAGATGGAAAGCAAGAAAAAGAAAAAGAAACATTAGTGCTTGCATAATATTATTATGAGTGACGTGTTTTGAGGTGTTAGTGTGGAGTTCCGTTAGTGCTCAAGGAAGGGAAAAGAAAGGTGGGAATAATACTAAATTTAATAATTATTACTAATACAAATCATCAAAACTTAGATACGTATAATAAAAAAATATCATAATCAATAAATAAATATTTCATGAATGTAGTATAATCTAATGTAGACCTATATATATATATATATATATATATATATATATATATATATATATATATATATATATATATGTTCCTCTAATGCAGAAAATAACTTCAATATCAAACATGACTAATACGCGAGAAGAAAAAAAACTGTGATACTATCTAGCTAACCAAAGATAGTAAAGTTAGGCTGCACAAAAAAGGGTATTGACTTCAGTTTGAAAAAAATGAGCTTTAAGTTATTTAGGTTTAAAGCGTCCGTAGACTGGAAAAGAATTCCAAGATATGGTTATAGCCCCATATACTGGCTGTAATCAAACTATATAAAATCAGCACGACAGAACTATTCACCACACGTAACCTACAACCCTAACTAACACATAAATTCTTCTTTCTTCTTAAATCTTGTCCTCTTCGGGCATCGAATGTTGGATATCGATCATGGCATCGAATCCAGGACCTCTAAAAGGATGGAGCATGGTTCTTGCAATCTTGACTTCAATCTTCTTACATCTTCTTAATATATCCATCCAAATATCTATCCATATGCGTGTAGTTGATTTTCTTCATTCTTCACATACTCACAAAAAATAAAAGTAAGAAACTTCTGTAGTGATAAGTTGTCCAATGAAATGAAATGGTACAATTCTTGAAGATACTAACATGTTCCAAAATTCGAAGTATTCCAAGTGTCAAAGTGTTCTAAGTTTTCGAAGTTTTCCACCGGTGGATTTGGATGCACTATACAAAACCAAGATTAACTTCTGAGCGTGGCCAGTGCTAAAAGAAAATTCATCATCCATATGCAAGATGTTCCTATCCACAATCCAATCTTCAAGGAAAGCAATCCACATACAAGTTACGTGCGGACAGACGGACTAACAGATTCTTCAATGGGAAAATATATGGGGAGTAATCGCTGATAAATGTCCCAATACTCTCTATTATAAATACAAAATACGACAAGGTCTATGTCATCTAGATGTTCCTCTAAAAATATTCTTGTTGTAGCTAAGGCAATTTTGGCAGCTTCTAACTTCGGAAATGTAAATGCTCCAGTCGAAATGTTAGGTAATACGATTGTAGAAAGATCCTTCTCCAACATCACTTTAAAGCAATTTTAGTGCGTCTCGTAAAATCTTCTTGTCTGAGTTCCGTGGTCCACATGTCATAATTACATAATTAGCTGCTAATCATAATTAGCTAAGATATGGTCAAACATTCTTCTAAAAATTCAGATCCAGCTGCGTCTTGAATGGCTGTATCTGCACCACCTAAAGGAGTTAAGGTTTCATTAGTCGGATTTACTAAGGCATCTCCTTTTATATCCACTATAATACCTTTATAAATACTGATCTTCTGATTGATGGCTGTATTACAAGCAAATTTCGATTGTTCTTCTGTGAAATTCTTCCCTATAGTTGCCCACGTTGGTAGATTTTCGGCAATCACATCATCCTTAATATGAAGAGAAGGGATGAAAATTTCTTCTTCTAAACATTGTTTCCTGGGGTTGAAAATCTCTTCAGTTGGTGGTCCTTGATGGTCTTCGCGTCTCATCTTCTTTTTCATCGTTTGGTCTTCCGAGTTTTTCTTCTCATAAAACTTTTATAATCTCTGGACTGCTATGCTGTCTATCTTGTAAGATCCTCGGGCGGTTTTATACTTAACAAAATAAACTTCGATTTTCCACACCTTCAATTATGCCTGGACCAATCAACTTTCCACTGAATGCTTTGGCGTGACCCTTCTTTCTTGTGGTGCCCAATATCCAAACTTTTTCTCCTTTAAAATCACGTTTCGTATGTCTCTTGTCAAAAAATATTGTCGCCGTTTTATGACGTTTGTAAAGATTTTCTTGCGCTCTGTCTCTAATCTCTTGTAGTTGCTGTAAACGAATGGTATTGTCTTCGTATTGACACGGGGTATTTAATATTGCCTGATAAAGTAACCTAGGTTTGTTGCCAAAAAGACATAAATGGTGAAATTTGAGGCGATAAATTCTTGGTGACGTTAAGCGAAAAAAATATAGGTTATAATAAGTCAATCCATTCTCCTAAATCTTTGTCACATAAAGGTGATTTCAAACGCTCTTCTATGTCCCTAATACTAATTTCACAAACACCATTACTATAATGCCTATATACATTTACAAAACGCATGTTAGCACCAATCATAGCACATAATTCTTTAAATAGTCCACTAGTGAATGCACTGCCTTTGTCAAAGACAATTTCATAAAAAATTCCTAACTTTAAAATTACTTTATGATAAAGTAATGAAGCAAAAGTACTTGCTGTAACATCAGGAAGCGAATCTGCAATTAGGTATCTAGTACAACAGTCTACTACAACTACCAAATATTTGTGATTTAACATATTATTGGGGATATAATTCCCAGCTACATCTATGTGGACGCGATAGAAGGGAGGAACTGAGGGATAAGTAAGCAATGCACCATACGGAGAACCAATTTTCGATTTCGATACTTGACAAGTCGAACATTCTCTATACTTCTGATATATATATTTCTTCAGGTTGGGAAAATACACTGTTTTTACTAACATGTCATAGGTTTTAGAATAACCAGAATGAGATGATCCCAATGCAGACGTATGACAAGCATTAAAAACTTCATAACGCAAAGAAGTGGGAACTGCAACCAAAAATTTTATACCTTGAGAAGTTTTCTGTTTTCTATACAAAATTCCATCCTTAATAGTAAAATATAATGCTTGGCGTTCTATTTAGGATTTCTATTTTCTTTCTGTTCTAACCAAGAAAAAATATCTTTATAAAACGGATCTTTACGCTGTTCTGTTGCCAGATTTGGCTCACCTAAAATTGAAAATCAATTTGTGTTCTGAGCAAAGAAAATTTTCGGATCTTCTTGATTCTTTTTCTCATCTTCCAAATCTATAGGGGGGGGGTTAGAAAATGGCGTCTGCCTCTATGTTACTGGAGCCACTAATGTGTGAAATAGTAAAATTTACGATTCAATTTCACTCAACATCTGGAAATTTTACTTACATTCTTTGTTTGCTGCAAATAAGGTAAAATATGACAATCTGTCTTCAAATAAAAATGACTCTCAAGAGAAAATAGCTAAATGAACGTATTGAGTATAACAATGCTAGTAATTCAAGCTGATATGGGTGTAATTTTCTCTCACTAGGAGACGTTGCACGATTACAATAACTAATGGGAACTAGATTTCTGTCGTCAGGTGAATTTTGAGGTTGTTTGATTAGTCCAGAACGAGAGACCTTGCTGGCATCAAAATAGAGATACAGAGGATAATCAGGCTTGTATCTCATTAAACAAGGCGCTGAAATAATGGCTTGTTTGATATTATTGAATGCTGCCTCCTGCGGTTCCTTCCAACGAAAAGGAGCATCTTTTTTCAACAAAGAAAGTAACGCTTCTGCCAATTGACTAAAATTAGGTAAATATGAACGAACAAACAAAGCCAATCCTAAAAAACTTTTGACTTGTTTCTTTGTTTTGGAACATTGATAGTTGGAAATTGAGTTAATTATTCGTTTCGAAATACACAAACCATCTTTACTAACAGTGTGACCCAAAACATCTAATGAAAAATATCCCAATTTTGTTTTTTTCTGGGGAAAGCTTTAAACCAATTTCTTTTATTCTTTGAAGCAACATACGAGTTAACTGCAAAATTTCATCAGAACAATCACTAGACCAGAAATAATCGTCAACATATGCAAATATTTTACCTTGTGGAAGACCTAGGCTGAGTTTCACTAATCTATTCATACCACTAGTAGATGTCTTGACTCCCTGAGGCAAAAAATTAAAATGGTACGATCCAATGCCCGGAATCGAAAAAGCTGTAATAGGTTTTGATTCTTCAGTGAGGGGAATATTAAAGAATGCTCCAAAAACGTCGCTAGAACACAAATATTTGCGTCCTGCCAAATTAGTCAAAATATCCTGCATGAGCCTAATACTAGGCTCTATGATCTTACTTTTCAATAAAATATCTACTTGTTTTTTGATCTCATCCCGTAGATGAAATGGTATTGGAAATTGGGGTTTATTTACTGGGATATTGTCTACTAATTCAATTTTATCCTTATATCCTGTAGCAAAACCATAATCAAATTCATTCCGAGAAAAGCTAGAATAAAATTCCTCTACTAAATCATATAATTGCTGTTGATGTGGCAACAATTCAGGGTTTACATTTACTCGATATTTATCATAACTTTCATTAAAAGATTTCGTATCTACTGCATTAACTTGATTAACCTTATTGTTAGTGCTATTTTGTTTCTTGAAATTGGTATCACTGATAACATATTCGGCAGAACCCAAAACAACTTTTTTTTTCAAGTAACGTTTTTACTTTTGGTAGGATTAACTACAGAAATTACTGGATGAATTTCGTCTACAACTGATTTACGCACAAAAATTTCTGCCTGCGTATCTATTAACTCATTGGGAACAAATAAATTGCGAGTTCCTGCAAGATCATTCACTTTTTTTATGTAACTTGAACACTTGAATTTGGAGGTAAAACAACAGAGCGAGCTACTAAAACTTGAGGTTTATATAATTTCGATATATAGTTAGAAATTTCATCAAAAGATACGTATGGCGGCAATTCAACTCTTGGAGGAACACCAAATTTAACAAAACTAAAAGAATTCTTATTGTGATCAACCATTGCAAGATGATTTTTTAAGAAATCTTTGCCAATTATGCTATTATACGGAAAATCTTTATACACTCGAAAAGAATGCGTAAAATACTGTCCTCCTAATTTAAATTTCACTAAAGCGATTTGATCACTTTCTTGAGAATTTCCAGTGACGCCACGAATAAAAGTCGTTCCTTTGAGTATTTTATGCTTATTACTTGAAGTATTGCCAGAAATTAAGCTGACAGTGCTGCCTGAGTACAATAGAAATAAATGCGGCTTATTATCAATATATGCTTGAACATTAGGCAAATTAGCTTCATATTGAATAGGAACATAATATCGCTTACTATTTCTAACATTATTACACTTATTATTGTCTACTTTATTCCTATTATTCGATTCAACATTCTCATTTACATTGACTGCATTGACAGAAGCAGGAGGCAACGAATATGCAGAGGATGGAGAGGATGCGTGAATGGGATTTTTCGCTCCAAACGCGAATGCTCATTAAGATTGTATACACACAGATCTTCCTTTGTGTGCGTGAGAAATTTGCGAGCGCAGTTCGTTGCACGAGATCTTGTAACTGGACTTTGATACCGTCTAACTGAGCTATCAAGGTATTTTTTCTTCAGGCTGACTTACAGTTTCATTTACGTTCTGAATATTAACATCTAAAGTATTTTCTTTTTGCTGTATAGCATTATTACCAACAGGATGTATATTGTGTTCATTTGTTATTGCCAAGAACTTTGGTCCCTGACTACGCATGCTGACAAGAAAAGTAACTCTTCCCTTTAAACCTAAGGACTTTGCTAACTTAATAACAGTCTTACATGATTTTCTTACGACTACAGAAGAAAACGAAGGCAATAACCCATCGATTATCAAGGTAATTTGTTCGGTCACTGACATCTTCGGATCGTACTCGAGTATTAATTTCCATTTATGAAAAATGTAATCTAAGACAGATTGAAAATCTGACTGTTCTCTATTTCTCATTTCTTGCTCTAAAACTAGCGAAACTACGTTATCTTCATAAGCCTCTATTAATTTCTTCTTAATCTGAACTTACATGAGATTCTCATATTCTGCTGTCGATCCTAAAGCTAGCAAAAAGACAAGAGCCCCATTTTCTAAACAATACGGCAACAAATTACGTTTCTGTACATGACGTAGTTTATGAAGGATAGAAAAATCGTCAAAATAACTAAAAAATGACTGAACTGACTCGTTCAATCTGCCAGAAAATTTTGGGGTTCTACTAAACGATCTAAAGCAGAAGATATAGCACTAGTATTCTCCATTATATCTATTTTAAAAATCACACTTATAATAAATATCTTACATTTATATATCTCCAACACCAAAATGTATATAACACTTCTTATATACAAACAAAGAGAAAAACAAAATATAATAACTTGGCAAAATTTTCTCACCCACTTAATCATTCGACTAAGAAACAACAAAACAAAAATTACTCTAACAAAGGAAATAAATAAACGTAGCGAGGGTGGGCGGGTGGGCCAAAAATAATTCTACTCAATTCCTCTCCGGAAAAAAACTATAAATTACACTGTACTTATTACTCAAAATGCTCCAGTAGGCTAATCAAAATATTTGAAAATTTGGGATCTTAAAGCATCTACCACCATGTGCCTGTGCTGTGCCATCAGTTGTAGCTCAGAATAATCTCTAAAAATACTCATAGAATAATGTAACAATTGGGGATGGAACTGATGCACATCACGGTACTTAACAACTAAATTATGATTGAATTTAAATAAAATTCAAATGTTTCTAATTTTGAAAAATGACTAGTTATGGGAAACAGGTGAGAAAGACAAAGGATGTAACTAAGAAATAGGAATGAGCACTAGCCTGATAATTCCAACAAGACTGATGTTGTCCTGGTCATCTAGAACGATGAAGGGTTTGCCGTGAAGGAACCTGGATGTTCTGGTAACATCCAACAACTGGAACTCAATCCTGCTGGACTGTTAGGTGCGTCGAACTCTCCGTGACGCGTCTCTACAATAATGCGTCTTTAGGATGTCCTCTTACATCTTCATTCCACTAATCTCAACTGACAAAAGTCTCTGCGGCGATAAACCGGCAGAATGATATTTTTTAGACATGGAGTCGGTCCTCCTCCAATGGTAGGATTTGCTTGTCTCCGATAATCCTGCACCTTCCTCAACTTCGTGGCGGATACCCCTTGTTGTTGTGTCGGTCGTGATTTTGTTTGGCTGAAAAATGATGAGTTAAGCGTCCAAAGAATCGGGAAGTATCAGGCTATGCTTGAAGGTATGCGGAAAGGTAATGAGGAAGCTAGTCGAGTTTATTAACAAAAATGTGTTTTCAACAGATGTCTTTGAATGTAGAATCCTGATCAAAGTTTTTTTCCAATGAGTTTTCAAGAGTTCATGTTTCTTTCGTTAATAATGTAATTTAATAAAATAATCGAATTTAGTGAATTAGAGTTTATACAATTATCACATCGTCACTTCATATCCAATACACAGTTACTTCACAATAGTATTACACGCATTTTTCTGTATTAATATAGCTCTCCTCTCGTTGATTTCATTCCTTTTAGCTCCATGCCAAATACTTTAACTTAATCAACTCCTGTGTATTATTATTATTAAACGTAATTAGTAGTAGCACAGCGAACCACAAAAGTATCTCCCCCCTAAGTGCTCTAATTCCATTACTTGGGGTCCAGATAATTTGCACTTGTGAGAACGCCTATACAGATGCAACCCAATTTACACAACTTTTCTCGGCACTGACAGAAGTTGGTAGCCTTGAACCAAGTGTTTTTGCAGGTAAAATTGTAAAGTTAGTCACTAACGAAACAGTTCTTCAGTCTAAGATTAATCTCTATGACGCAGATCGTGTTTTCCAAAGAACACCATGTATTATCTCAATATTACTGTGTACGAGCTGTGCTCGTATGTGTGTGCTGTGCTCGTATGTAATGTATTATTTATTTATATATTGTATGTTTAGAAAAATAATAATACTGACCACGCACGAATCAAAGATGCTTGAAAGTATCTCAAAATATCAAATCTAGAATAACTGCTAGAAATGACTTTCTAAGTGATTACCTCCATTGACAGACCTCCAATTCTCATTCCAATATCTTTTTCTTCCTGCAGGAGAGATCTTGCTTGTTACACTGAGTATGTATTGAAATTGAAACATTTGAAAAAGTTTCAACCTGGCCGGGATTTCAACCCGAGTCGGCCGAATAGAAGTTCAATACTTACCTACCGCGTCAATTCATCTTTCGGGGGGCATAGTGGTAGAGCGTTCACCTCCGGTGCTTGGGGTCCCTGGTTCGATCCCAGCTCGCGCCTTGTTTTGTGACAAAACTTTGTTTGCAAAAAAATTAATCAGCGGACGTATGCCTCTTGAACAGGTGTCACTGTTTTAGGTGCATATTAGCCTGCAACCTTGTTTACTGACTAGGGTAGTGGAAAGTGCTGCCATCTACGAGCTTTCGTGGATGTGCAGAAAACCTCCCCTCTTCAGTTGGAAAAACTGTGTAAGAAGAAGTAGGACTACCTTTATTTTTTTCTTAGTAGTCTTATCTTATAAAGCATGTTGTCTATAAATTATCTTTTTTTGTGCTTGGAAACATATTGAGTGAATTTAGTGTGTTGAAACTAAAATGAAAAATGAAAAATAAGTTGTGTTATGAAGAAAAGTTGAATTTTGAATTGAAAAAATTTCGACAAAGCTTGTTTGACCAGCTAGATCTATATTAGAATTGGACCAAATAGATGTTAAATTTCCTGGATTCTTGTTATGTATTCTTTTTATTAATATTTGCATGGAAAAGAATATGGACAATTTATGTTGGGTATAAAGTACTTCAAATGATAACATGCTTCATAGACATTAGAAATACCCATTATATTTATTATTCGCGGATACTCTAAATTACTTAAAAGAGACATTTAATCGATATTATGTCTTGTTGACTACCTCAAAGAGAAATTATCTATTTAAAATTTGTTTTCTATTTTTGAATTATTACAATAAAATTTTTTGTTATATTCGTTTAGTTCAAATTTCAATGTTTACTTTTGCTATTAATCCTGAGAATACACCACAAAACGTACTATCCGAGCGATTCTATACTAATCTTTATCAGAACCTGCAACAAAATTTAAATTACCCAGTTTTTCCAACTCGGTGTTTCTTATTAAAACCTTTGGCTTATGAAAAAATTATACTTATTTGGATTGTAACCTTGTCAGCGAAACCTGTAAAATTGAGTTTAGAAGTGTGAAAGAGAACCACGTTAAAATAGACATAAGACAGTATGAATTTCATGTACGCTACAGAGGCATATGATTATTATTACCAATTTAATAGGGGGAATTATATTCCTAACCGCTATCAAGATTATACCCATTTAATATAGCAGTGGTTATAATGCTAGTATGGGTAATATGTGTTCGTCTGGACATGTGGGACCGGGCAGAAGTAGTCAGATGCGACCACTAGAAGATCTGATTGATTTTGCGGGGATTACAATCCGTCACAGCACCTTAAGTCATAACCCTAATTCAGGGCAAAATACCGGTATAAGATGTGATTTCAGAAAAATTTAAAATTAAAAGTGCATTTAAGGAAGTAGAAAGTTTGGTCAATAATCCCGTATTAAATTCCGTAGATGGATACCAGATATGTCACTTTTTAATGCAAGCTAACAGTTTGATAAAACAGAATGTAGCACCTATTGATACCACATTAGTACTTTTATTAGGTAGAATTACAGGTCCATTATTTTTAGATTTCCAACAAATCATAAATGAAAATGCAAATTGGGCTATAGTGCGTAACAGAATTGTAGAAAAATGTGTAAGCAGTATTATTAAAACCTAAATAATTAGAGAAAGGTTGTATAGAGTAATGCGACCAGAGGAAACGTCTAAGGAATTCATACTAGAAAAGGAAAATATTTTGGATATATTTAACATGCATATGAGTGAAATAGAATATTGTAACATGATAGTTAACCCAATCACACCTGAGATTCGTAATATATTTTTGCTAACCTCTACACCGAATCAAAAGCAATTACTATTGTCATTTGCTGAAACCTACGATTCAAACCGGAAATATAATACAGATTATGCAAATGCGACCGTGCAGTCTCAAGTACCTAGTAGTTCAAATTCACTTAATTTTAGAATAAATCGTAGTCAAAATAGACAGTGTTATATTTGTGGTATGAAAAATCATTTTTAGCGTCAATGTAATTTAAGAAAAGAGAAAAAGACTAAAAATTTGGTAGAAAACAAAAAGTGTTATAATATTTCGGATACAAAGCAAGATTACATGGTGCAAATCATGGTTTCGGTGTGTCATATTCCTGTATGTTGCTACATTGACACTGGCAATAGAACAAACTATATAGGCAAAACATTGCTGGATCAGATCAACTTAAAGTGTACTCCCAAAAGAAAGACAGTTAATCACGTAATCACTTCCATGAGTCAAGTACCCATTTCCATAAAAGAATTAGTGGAAATTCATTTCTTTATAAACAATAGGAAATTTACAGACTGGTTTGTCGTGATAGACTCTCCAGACATTTCATTGTTACTTGGTGGACAATTTTAGCAAGAACACGATGCGTGCATTCGTTATAAAGAAAAAGAACTGTGTCTAGGCAAAGGAGGTATTCTGCGTATTTTAAATTGGAAGAGAACAGCCTGTCAAAAACAGGAAATTCCCGTTTCGGAATTCTCGTTCCAGGGTTGCCGGCTCAACAGCTATGTCGACAAGCGCGCTAGGCATTACTGGGGAGAGGACAAACAACCTTGGACAAACGCAACAGCAAACATCTAACCTTCAGCGCGCACAGGAGACAAAAGGTGGAAGAGGAGAGCGAAAAAAGGAAGTTACCGATTTTCTCCCTGCTGCAGGACAGCTCGTGTTCAATCCAGTATATCATACTATTCATGATAATGAGTTGGATGAAGTCATGAGCCAATCCCGAGGTAATAATGTAATACGTGCCGATATTTTTATGAAAGTTTGTGATTATGTAAAAGACATAAAATCAAAATATTCAGATGTCATTTCAGATGAATTACATATTATCAAAAATCTTAAATATGAGATTTTGTTAAAAGATGATAAACCTAGTATTCAGCAGCCGTATGCTCTTCCAAAACAAAATGAAAGAACTGAATAGCTATATAGATTAGTTAATAAAACAGGGTGTTGTAGAAGAAATTAGAAGTTCTCCATACATATTCCCTTGTTTCTTGGTAACCAACAGAGATAATTGTAAGAGATCAGTCGTCAACTACTCTTCTGTAAATGAAAAAGTGATTATGCAGGCGTTTCCGGCTCCTAATTGTGAAAGCATAATAGGGAATATTGGTAAACATAAGATTTTCAGCGTTTTAGATGGAGAATCTGCATTCTACCAGTGCTTGTTAGATTAAAAATCTAATTATATACAGCTTTTGCTACTCCCAATAGACTTCTAGCCGTATATAGGGGAACGATCTCGAAGTCTTGTTCATCAGTTTGGTATTTTGTGCATTTGTGTTGGTAAGCCTCACTTCGATTTTACGGGCATATATGGTCGTGATTTGTTCACGTGATTTTAACATGCTTGGTGACTGTTTACTTCTACCTAATTTTCGAGACCCTTGCTTTTTCACCCACGCACTGTGGTAATTGAGAGCTGATTGGACTAAGCTATGTTTTGCGAATTGAAAATCCAGTGGTGTTCTCGCCCGTGAAGACGCACTACCTGTGCAGGTCGCTGCTTAGTTTGCTACCCTCGAACGTAAGCTGGGGTGCTACTTTACGTTGAGTCGCGCGCTTGATTTATTGGGAGCTAATCTTGCAATTTACACGAAAGTGAGTAGTATTTGTGTTATACCGTCAGTGTATTGAAACTCTCGGCTTTATGTAAGAAGAAATAAATACGCCAGTGTGGACGATTGTAATCCCTACCAGCAGAGGATTATAGCGGACTTTTAGGATAACACGACGTGGAACGTTTAGGACCCTCACGACTGCAATACCTCTAAAGGAGTTGACCGGTCGAAGATTATTGTGTGTAAGTGGAACCTTAATTTATCAATTGTGCCAAACAGCCACCTTTATCAAAAGAAAAGAAAAACAAAATAAAATAAGATAAAAGGGGAAAATGAAAGAAGTTAGAACGGCCGTAAATGTGTACGGTAAAAGTTGCTTGTTCATTTATAATCTTTTAATGTTCTTTAATTTGTATGAACTATATTCAGTAGAGATGCAAGGGCTCGAAAAAAACCCGGCTTTTTCGAAAAAACCTCGGATTTTTCTACTTCGCTTTTTTGCTTGGGAAATTTTGGGCTTTTTTCGAAATTCTGCTTTAAATTGATAAAGCAGACTTTGTTTCGCTTCTCTATAACACAAAAAGTCATTTAATTAGTGGTTGATGCCGATAATAATATAAAACCTCGAAAATAAACCATGAATTTCGAAAAGATATTTTAAACAATTTTACTTCAAAATTTTTACATTATGAATTCCAAAGGATTAACTAATGTATATAATAAAAAAAATAACCTCCTATATACAAAAGTAAGCAGAGTTGGCAAGAACCATGGTTGTTTCTGAAAATGCCAAAAACCCGTTTATGGGGGGCAGTTTAAAGCAGGCTTTTCTGGGGTTTAAACCATTTTTTTGATTTAGGTATTTTGCTTTATGTATTTATATTACAAATTCATAGAAATAATTTCGTTTCGCCTTGGTGTTATTATGCAACAGCGGGGTTATGCTGGAAGAGGTCCCATAAGCTTAAAGAAGTCGGGTCAGTAAATTTCTTAAATTGAGAAACTCCCGCCCTAGCCATCGGGAAAATCCCGTCATTCCTTTAAATGTAAAACAATAACGGGAAAATCCTGTTATTGCTTTCCATGTAAAATTTAAAGGGCAACGTATTATAATCAGTACGCTAAAACTGAGGTATTAAATTACAAATTTAGTATGTAGATATCATTGAAGGCCCAATCCAAGCTAATGTTGGAAGCTACGTAGGCAATCGAAAAATTTTACCAATTTCAATCAATATATTTAAGCAACCTTGGCTTCTTTATAAAACAACAGGCATGCTGAAATATATAATTTGGTTTCGTTTCGTATGTTTAGGCTTAACATCATTACGAAATACCGAGGTTATCAAGGAGAAGACTTTCGCTTAAAGTGACATCCGAACCGCTACTTGGTTTACACATGAAAGAAGGGTTGTGGTTCGACTGAGAATTGAACATGGGACACCTTGATTAAAAGGTGAAACGGAAATAAGACTAATGCACATGGTTTGACATGTGAAAACGTCACCATGAAGTTCAGATGATTCGCATTTTTGTTCTTTTTATTTTTTGGGTTTAAACCAGTTATTTAAAAAAACAGCTGTTGTAAACGAGCCAACCCTAAAAGTAAAAAACTTCTTTTAAAAAAATATACAAATAACTAGCAAAATTGTATGTAGTATTTTTACTTCAAAATATTCCATACCCTCTTTTTTGAAACAAAATAAAATTAAAATAAAACATAAGAGAAATATTTAGATTTATATGATACAGTTAAAGGCTGCACATCTGGAACTTTTGGTTCTGCATATTCTTGAAATTCTAGTCAAGTTTTTTATAACCACCATCAAGGGCGCCCATCAGGGGGGGCAAGGGGGCGCTCGCCCCTCCTAGAAGAAAATGTACTTCAGAATATCGAAAATCCAATAGAATTTTTACATTAGTTACAGCAAAATTTGAAACTATTTTTGAAACGTCGCTTATACTTGCCCCTCCTTGGAAACCACAACATGGGCGCCCTTGACCACCATCACGGTTTACCCAGTCCTAAAGTTTTCTGAATTTTTAACAAGAGGGATTCAACATATCATTACGGACCTCCCAAAAAAAAGGACTACGGAATATATTTAAGCTAAATGCCACTGCACAACAAACATGACTTAAGTGGTTGGCTTTTGCGCTTCTATCGGGAAGTCCGGGATTTAACCCAGCATTCGACCATTCTGACAAAGCTTTCCTTCATTCCATCTGTGAATGTAGAAATAGTGCGTGTACTAACCGACTAGGAGTGTAGGAGTTGGCCGACTTCCTTTCTTATTGTCTTTAAATCGTTATTATTACTAATTACCAGAAGTGACGGTTTTGCGAAGGTTAGGGGATCGGTCTTTCGGACTGAAGTCTGTTCCCCAAAGTTGCGGAATGTCTAAAACGAACGAAATATCTATTAGTTATGCCTTTACTCATAAACTTTAAGCTCCCGTCAAATAAAAATTACGAATGTTTAGAAAACTAAACATTAGTAGTAAGAAAACCCCTCCCAAAGCACTTTTTTAAATTCGCCACTGATTCTCAGTATAAAATGACCTTCAAGGTTGTATCCGGAAGATTATTGCCAAACATATAAACGAAACGAAATATTAGTTATGCCTTTACTCATAAACTTCAAGAACCTCCCAAATAAAATTAGGACCTTTTAGAAAACGAAACAATCAGAGAAACCCCTCCCAAAATACTTTTCTAAATCGGCTACTGATTATTTGTATAAATTGGTACTCAAGGTTGTATCTGGAAAATTATTGCTAAATCATTGCACAACTAGAGTATAACAGAAATGTGGAATTACGGTTTGACGGACATGTTGAAAAACGTATGCTTTGACGGATGTATACAAAAACGTAGTTTAACTTTTGTGCTAGAAGCTAGAGTACTAAGCTCTTAGAAATGAAACACGGATGACAAACTAAAATGATCTAAAGAAAAAATGTCGATAACTCAAAAGTTAAAATAAAGTTAAATAGCCTGTAAAATTGCCCTCAAATACTACATTCTTCATATAAGCTTTAATTCGTAAAATATGTGCTCCATCCATCTTGATGAATTACAGAGCTAAATATGGAATTTAGGTCATGGAATTCTTATCTAACTATAGAATATACTATAAGAAAGCTATTTAGATAGAAAAATCATGAAAATGAAAAAAACAAAATTCTCGTTTTTTTTCCAAAAAAGCCGGCTTTTTATGTGGAAAAAACATCGATTCAAAAAAAAGCCGGCTTTTTTGCATCTCTAATATTCAGTATTATTACGTTTTGTATACGGTTTAACCATTTTTTTTTGTGATTTTCACCGCAAGATAATTTCAGTTTGTTAATATCTGTGCTTAATTTAATCATTTCCACACTTTTCCATTTTTTATGGTATCTATATTTTGTCTACCGTTCTCCCCAGCTTCGGTTTATGACAAAACGTAGGTACGGAAGAAATCGTGATTTGCCGTAGCAAAGCTGGGATAAACGCACTAAACAAGTGAGAGAGAGAGAGAGAGATGTGCAAACCTTTGGGACAAGGCGAAAATTAATATAAACGTTACAGTTTTATTCACAAGATTCCAACAACGACAACAAAAACAATTTCATCACTGCATATCCAGTTCTTTGCTTCTTCAAGATCAGTGATGTCTTAGAGTAGTGGCTCAAGCTATAGTTTCATAATGTTGGCGTGGCGGGTTCGATTCCGGCTTAGGCAATCAAGGAAATTTTTATAATTTGCAACATTGATACTTTTGATGTATACTGACATGAAAAATATTCAATTTCTCTGGGTCTCAGAGTTGAGACGACTTCCTTCACAGATGAATTGCCAACAACAAAATTACGTCATCCATATCAACTTCATTCGTAACTGTCTGGGAAGTAACGTGTTTGGACAAGAATTGATGAATACATAAGGGCTAAACACTTCTCTACTGCTGTAGTATGCGCCAAAAATAAGTTCCAAAGAATTGTTCTTAGCTGAGCACAAATTGCAAATAGTGATCGAACTTACAACGCTAGTCACGAGAATGATCCTATTTAAGATGTCACGGCACCATTCTACCTAGAAGAAGGGCGGAGCAAACTGCATTACTGTTATCAGCTAACAAATATTTATATTCCATTTCTTGTCATACAATAATATTTCTATCTGTAAATCCATAAACATAATACTATTATTGCATTCATGTGTAAACCTAAAAAACATCTGACATATTGTATATCTTTTCTGTTCCTCTGAATACCTTCTACTATGTTACTTTTTCCTTCCTTCTGTGGTAATAATAATAATAATGATAATGGAATGGCATAATTACAGTACCAATTACATAAACTTTACCTTCTCATACAGAAAAATTAATAATTCCCACGACGGGATTTGAACCCGAGTAGCTGCATTGGGAGTTTCCTGCTTTCACATTTTTTTAAACAAATCGCCCCAATCGGGGTATTGTTCGCCACTGGTACTGTCCTTTCGACGTATTCCAAACACTAGAGGGACCGACCTTGCTCTTCAGAAATATTCGACCCCCAGTGGATTTCGCCTCATGGTCAGAAGCCGAACGCCCGAGATCACTCGACTAGTGCCATCGGCTTAATTTGCCACAAATTCCTCATATGAATATAAGAAAATAAACTAGTAGGTGTGGAACATAAACATAGAACTGTCTATATCTACACGTGTTGATACAATTCAGAGAATGCGAAAATAATTTCAGTCGTCTTTTCTTCTTTGGAAATTAGAAGTTATGGTAGAGACGAAATGTAAATCGGGACCATCTCTGCAACCAATGACGTAGCCTCAAGTTGAAGAATGTTTCGTTATATTTTCCTAATCAAGGAACGTCTATATAACTTATTTTTAAGTTAACCAAGAAAACCTTGAGTAAGTAAGTCATTGTGACACTCACATAAGGATTGGTATCTTGTGTATATTCTTCCATGAAACGATTTAACTACGTGGTAGTTCAGGTGGAAGATGAAGTACTACGGTAGGTGAATTGTTAGCGCATTGAATTTCTCTTCGGTAGGCCCAGGTTCAAATCTTTGCAAGGCTGAAACTTTTTCAAATGTTTCATTTTCAATGCATACTGAGTATGACAAGCAAGATCTCTTCCCTAGAAAGAAAAATAATGTTGGGTTAAGAATAACTGCAGAAGGTGTGTCAATGGAGACAGTGATTTACAAACTTATTTCCAGCTGTTAATCTAGGTTTGATATTTTCGTCTACTTTCAACCATTTTCTTATTCATGCGTGATCAGTGTTTTTATTTCTTTCAATATACACTATATAAAAAAATAATACATTACATATATAGCAATATTGAGATTAATATGTGGTTTTCATTGGACAACACGCTCTGAACCAGAGAGATTCATCTCACAATGGAGAAATGTTTCGTGCATCATCTACACACAGTTTTAATTGCATAAAACCTGACTCAGAGCTATCAACTGCTGTCAGTACCGAGAAAAGTTACGTGTAAGTTGGGTTGCATCTGTCCAGGCGTTCTCACATCTGTAAATTACCTGGACCCGAAGTAATGGAATTAGAGCATTTAGGAGGAGATAGTTTTGTGTTTCGCTGTACAGGGTGTGGCGAATCACAAAACATGGGAGATAGTTTTGTGATTCGCCATTTAAAACGAAACTTGAAATCAGATATAGGCTAACTTTTGAATGGAATGAAGTACACGTATAAATAATACACTAATTTTTAGCGTTATCCATGTAGATATTTTTAGACATAAAAGCACCTAGTGAAGTCCACGTGTGTACGTGCAGTGTTGTCAAATGTAAGTGAAAATGTAAAATAAATATTTACAAAACATGATAAATCGCTTGTCACAAATGTGCACGGACATGCAGCCAGCAAATTTCAGCGATGATTTGTGTTTTGGATCGGTAGTTATCGTAGTCGAAGAAGAACGGTTCATTTTCACCATCAGCTTGTCCAGAATTCTGCCATTAATGGCGTATCCGCGATAACGTGGTTTTTCAAGTTTTATGTTACGCACTGGCAACATTGCCTAAGTTTTAAGTGCAACATCATGTGTGTTTAGGTATTGTTTATTACACGGAATCATTGAAAACACTAAATAAAACATTGAAAAAAGTAGGGAAAATATCGTAGCTTACATGGACCCTGCAACACCGTGTGGAAGGGAAACGTAGGCTTACAATAGATATAGAAAATGCCCGCCATTCTCGGCCAAACAACGATTTACACGTCTTAGCATGTTGGAATTCACTTCACGGGAGTGGCAGGTTCCTTTCCTCAATGGCTCTGCGGATGTTGGTTTTCAAGTTGTACAGTCCTTGTGTTATTTGTGTACACGATTTGTTTTAAATATCCCCATAAGAAAAAGTCGGGAGATGCCAAGTCCAGGGAGCGGCTGGGTCACAAATTTTTACTTATTACTCTGTCATCGAAAAACTCAGTCAAAATATGCATAGTTTTATTTGACGTGTGGCATGTAGCCACATCTTCTTGTAACCAACAATCGCGTTTATCAGGTTCATGGAAATAAATTGGGTGATTATGTCACGGTACACAGTACCGTCAATTATGGTGTTGAAAAAAAAAAGACCCATTATTCCACGTCGTGAGATTGAACACCACACACTTCTCTGGATGCAGCTGTTGCTCGTGTAATACATAGGGATGATCACTTGATCAATATCGTGAATTTTGGCTATTCACGTACCTGTTTAAATGGAACCATGCTTCCTCACTAAAGGAAACTGTCCAAAACATCCATTCCTTGCTCTGTAATGAATGGTTTAAACCAACGACGGTATGTGACACGTGCCACCTTTTTTATTTGCTTCAATTATTGTACAGTTCGTATCTTAAATGAATGTAGGTGCAGCTTTTTTTAAGGCTCTGTGTGCTGTTGCTTTTGGTAAACTTGCTTGTGCAGGAAGTTTACGAACTGACCTTCTAGGTGATTGGAAAATGCAATGCTCACCTTTCTGAATCCTCTTCTGTAAGAACATGCAGTTAGCTGTTGCGTGGTTTTTCACGTACAGATCCCGTTTCGCGACATGTTACTAATCGCTGAATTGTTGATATTTCCGTCTCACGTTATTTGGAAATCTTTCTTGAAATAATGATATCATATTAGCACACGACTTTGATTTTAAAAAATGTTCAACAACAAACACCCTCTCCTGTGTGTAGTATCCTCATGGTAGCAAGCAAACCACTACGACACAACACGAACCACACCAAACCAAGTAAGACGATGAACACACTGCCTGTTTACTTCTCATTTTACCTGTATTTAGCCTCTAACAGGTTTGCCGGGTGCATTAAGGTTAGGCTATTTTTCCTACTTTTATCAATGTTTTTATTTAGTGTTTTCAGTGATTCACGTGATGAACAGTACCTAAACACACATGCTATTGCACTTAAATACAGGCATTGTTGCCAGTGCGTAACATAAAACTTGAAAAACCATGTTTTCGCGGATACTCCATTAATGACAGAATTCTGGACAACCAGATGGTGAAAATGAACCGTTCTTCTTCGACTACGATAACTGCCGATCCAACCTACAAATCCACGCTGAAATTTGTGGGCTGCATGTTTATGCACATGTGTGACATGCAATGTACCATGTTTTGTATATTGCCTATATATATATATATATTTACACTTTCACTTACATTTGGCAAGACTGCTTGTACACGCGTGGATTTCATTAGCTGTTTTTATGTTTAAAAACATCTACATGGATCACGCTAAAAATTGGTGTATCATTCCATTCAAAAGTTAGCCTATACCTGATTGCAACTTGCGTTTTAAATGGGACACCCTGCAGTAGTACTCACATCAATATTTGTGATTATACTGGCCTTAAGTCGTTTCCATGTGCTTATTTTACATGTTTGTTATGAGATCAGTCTCTTTACATGCCACTGAAAAAGTGTTTGACTTTTCTTCTGGTGACTCATTTAGACTCGGAGGTAGTAAGACGTCATAAGTGCCAAAAAATTTAATTATTCACCAGAGAGCTGACAAACGTAGCAAAATAAGAAATAACAGCTTTTTCTTATTGTTCAGACAGGAAGCTTAAGGCAAATACGTGGTAACATTTAATGCTCAATTCTGCAAAATTGTGTCATAAGATATATGACTGAGTTTTTTGGCATTAGATGCGGAAATTGTTGTTGATATCTACAGTGCCAAATAAATGGAAGCATTGCAGTAAGGCACGCATTGTCTTCGTCTGATTCTGATCAGGGTTGGAAAAAATACATTTAAAAAAAAAGAGAGAGAACAAAACATATGTCTAAAACATGAAAAAGATGTTCAAAATGTTTTAAACGTTTTAAAACACACACGAAAAAAAAAACATGTTTTAAACATTTTGAGCAGTTTAAAACATGGTTTTAAACATGTATTTAAAACCGCATAACAACTTGTTTGTTAAGAATTTTTGCTCTACTTGCAACCGACCTTTACATTTACTTTATCCTGGTTAAGAATACCTGTTTTGGCTACAGAATATTTCAGTATAGATTATTAATTCTCAATTTATTTCTCACGACTCACTTTTATCACACCTTTTTGCGAGTGACTCGCATAAATACTTTCTTGGTTGTAATTACCTTGTTAGGCAGATTTTAATATCTACCTACTATGGAGATTACACACAATCTATCAATATACATAGTGAAACAAAAGTCCCCAACACCCTTGTGAGTTAAGGGAGAATGATGAAAATCGAAAGTGGTCTGACACATCAGATGGTACTATCAAATATCATGGCGGCCACCTTTGTTTGGTGTTCGAAATTTCAAAAACAAAGGGGCTCATGTTACATGTTTTAAGGCTAGAACTTTACTAGAAATACGCTTGTGCAGTTATTTTAGCCCTAAAACAAGTCATTTCGGAATTACTGCTTGTGAAAGTTTCCTAATTATACCCTTAGGGGATAAATAAATGCGGAGATCTTATTAAACGCTTGCAGGGACATGGGTTTAGAAGTAAATGCAGAGAAAACTAAATACATGGAAGTGCGTCGGGACCGTAATACGGCAAATTGTGGAGGCGTTAAAATATTAAATAATGCTTTTGATAAAGTGAATACTTTCAAATATTTAGGATCAATATTAACAGACGAAAATGATATTCACGAAGAAATTAAATGTCGACTAAAAGCAGGGAATTCGTGTTACTATTCGGTTCAAAATCTCTTGTCGTCGCGAATTCTGTCGAGGAATTTGAAGCTTAAAATATATAAAACGATAATCATGCCTGTTGTTCTGTATGGTTGTGAAACATGGTCGCTTACTCTGAGGGAAGAACATAGACTGAAAGTATTTGAGAACAGGATCCTGAGAAGAATATTCGGACACAAGAGGAACGAGAATGGGGAATGGCGGAAGCTTCATAACGAGGAACTACATAGTTTATACGGTTTACCCAACATTGTTAGAGTCGTCAAGTCTAGGAGGCTTAGGTGGGCAGGTCATGTAGCTAGAATGGAAGAAAGTAGAAACGCTTTCAAAGTCTTGACTGGTAGACCCATAGGAAAACGAACATTAGGAAGACCTAGGTGCAGATGGGGGGACAATATTAAGATGGATCTCGCAGAGATAGGAATACAAAGTAGAAACTGGATGCAATTAGCTAAGGATAGAAGTCAGTGGAGAGCTTTTGTGAACGCGTCACTGATCCTCCGGGTTCCATAGGCCATACAGTTAGTTAGTTAGTTAGGGGATAAGCTTGAGTTTCGGGAGGCGGGTGAAATTTTAGTTGCAAAATTTGATTAGTATTTCAGAACAGCTATGCTAATAAAATTATTTTAAAATAAATTTTTGAAAAGTAATGTTTTAAGCACACTTCCTGTTTTGCTAACTTCAGAATATTTTCTGCAAGCTTACGTAGTTGGTTTGTTTCTTGAGTCAATAATTTATTGAAGAAAAGTAATATTTTTGGCGTTCACAGAACAATGGGTCCAAGTTCATTTTCAATAAAGTTCAGTTTTGCTCAGCAAATGAACTCTATTTCAAAACGTAATATCTTCGCAGTTAAGGGTCCGAAATAGATGTAACTAAAACCACGTGATAAGGCGTGGGATACTTCCATATGACAGTAGCTAGACAGTGGTGCCGGTGGGGAGAAGGGCAGCCCCTCACCCTGAAATTCAGGTTTTGGGGGCAGTAAAGCAGTTTTAGAAATCTTTTGATAAGCAAAGTGTAACATAAGCTTGAGGTCCTTACACCAATAAATACGGAGGAAATACAAATGGTAAAGACTGAAAAGTTGCTTAGGCCCAATTCCCAAGAATTCTAAGCAGGCCCGAAACTCGACAGTAGAGCCACCTTTGAATCCTTGGTCCAAAAAATATGTAAGAGTGCAATATAGGCCTGTAGCTCCTTATGGCCAGTGGATTTTGATTATAACTTATCAAAATCCGTATTTATTTTGTGTAAGGACTTATATTTTTTTCTGTTTGACCTTGCTTAGCAAAAAGTTTCCAAATTTGCATTGCTGCCTCCAAAATCTGAAATTCAGGGTAGGGGGCGAGAGGCCTCTAAACGGACGCCCCTCTAGCAGCAATCATATAAAACTCGAGATTGCACCTTGTCACTTACTAGAGATGATTCCATACCAGGACCAAGTACCTGGGGGAAAACTATATCATCTGAAAGCTCTTGCCATGAGAAGTACGAAACCGTTTTCAAACCATGGCCAAACTCGCAACCCGAACTTATAAGGGGCCCGTTTTTGGTATGTGTGTCCCTGTGTAAGGCATATTCCACAGAACTAAATATGAATATTACGATGAATCACCAGTAAGCGCCTGTGCCCATCATGTTCCTTTTGGGTGCATTGCTAGAACACGACTCTGGCAATGGTTTGATATCATTTTGCTCCCAGACGTACTTGTTCAGTGTTGCCAACGAATTGTAAATACAATGTGGCAGATGGTTTCTGTACTACCGGATGTATATCCATGAAACGTGGCATGAACATCATTCGTCACTACAAAAAATATACTGTGGACGTATTCCTTTCCCAATGACAAAGTTTTTCAGTGTTGCCAACCAGTTGTAGAAATGTGAAGGTGTAAAACAGGTTCCGTCCAATGAGACGTTTATATACCAAGCTTGGCAGAAGCATCACACGACACTATAGCAGAAAGACGTTGAGTGTGACCGTCTGTGAACCACTCTAGATTGTCAGTGTTGCCAACCAAGTGTAAACATCTCAATATTACAAATGGCGTGCGTGCCATTGAACGAATGTAGAACAAATGTGACAGAAGCAGTATTGGACAATTGAAAATATCGTGTGAGTCTCCCCGTTTACTAAGCACCTCAGTTTGTCAGTATTGCCAACCAATGCGAACATTCAAGATTTTCGCATGAAGTCTACAGGATTGGCGGACATAATTAGACTTGAACATGGCCCCAACCACAGTATGTTTGCTGTTGTATCGAATGATGTTTATGTGAGGTTTTGTCTCTATGCATACAATCGTCAGGAAACTTTCGAGAAAATGTATTTTAGAATGGTTCGAAACACTGACAACATGGGTGTTTGTGGGCTCAAACCAACATACTGTTGCATCACCGTACATAGAGTCGGTATGCACTGAAGGCAACCTAATACAGTAAGAAAATCGTTGCCCAACAGATTGGGGATGTTGTCTCCACCACCAGCTTATATGGAAAGCTTGAAACATGAATAATTAAATTGTAAAATTCTTTCATGTAATGCAAAAGATACTAAATTCGGGATGTAGCTTTTAACAGGGTTAATATTCTAATAATAAATGAAATACATATTTCAAAAGATGCAGCAGAATTTGGGCAGGAAAACTAGAATGTTAGGTCTGTAAAATTGCAATGGTTTGAAATATAAAGTTCCTTCAATATGTCAGCTGATTACAATACCTTCAAGTATCGAAGTAGCTCCATGACCTGTCGTTTAACGATGTTTTCTCCGTCAAAATCTTATTCCCACTTCCTCGACAAACTCGGTGTTCGTGGTTTTATTCAAAGGCTGGTTTTACAAAACCCAACCCCTTTTCTTCTTATGCCCATAAAAGGTAACAAAACTTCAAATGTTCGGGAACACCCGCAATCACGTTGTCTTGACGTAAAATCGAAAGTTCTAGAAGGTTTAGGACAAAAACCTCCAAAGATCAGTACCACAAACATTACCCTCAATCAACCTCACAAGAGGTGACATCGTCCAACGTGAATTCACCAATATAGCTGATAACGTAGAAAATAAGTATTTCCACAATAAAATAATGTTTATGTTTGCGGATATAAATCATTTCACTCAGTAAAAAGAGCATTATCTGGCATATTAGTTAATATCAGAATATTGACTCAACAAAATGACAAAACAAGATATAGCTGACATATGACACGATGTGAAAAAGTAGCAAGTAAGGGGGAAAAAGCAGGACAAGGAATAAGGTGTAGACATGTGCAGGGTAAAGGACTTCTGCTATTGCATCTAGTTCAATAAACCAAAAAAAGTATTACAAATTGCTTCAAAGAAGCTTGAGGCTACATTTCAAATCTTCTTGGGAAAAAAAATGTAAGTAACATCCACAAGAATCGAACGACGGACTTCCGGGACCATATCTTTCATCATGTAACAATACTACATACCTAGCATGGTCCACTGTCTAATTATGTCAGCCATGCTGTGGACTTCATGTGAAAATCCCGAATGTTCGCATTGGTTGGCAAAACTGCCAAACTGGGTTGCTTGGGAAACGGGGAGACACACGATGTTTTCAATTGTCCAATGCTGCTTCTGTCACATTTGTTCTACATTCGTTCAATGGCACGCACGCCATTTGCAACATTGAGATGTTTACACTTGGTTGGCAACACTGACAATGTAGAATGGTTCACAGACAGTCACACTAACGTTTTTTTTATTTGGCTATAGTGTCGTTTGATGTTTATGCCAAGCTTGGTGTAAACGTCTCATCGGACGGAACCTGTTTTACACCTTCACATTTCTACAATCAGTTGGCAACACTGACAAACTGGGGTCCTTGGGAAAGGAATATGTCCATAGTATACTTTTTGTAGTGACGAATGATGTTCATGCCACATTTCATGGATATACATCCGGTAGTACAGAAACCATCTGCCACATTGTATTTACAATTCGTTGGCAACACTGGCCAAATGGGTACGTCTGGGAGCAAACTGATATTATCAAACCCTTGCCAGAATCACGTTCTAGCAATGAGTCAAAGAGAAACATGATGGGCTCAGGCGCTTACGCGTGATTCATCGTAATATTCATTTTTACTTCTGTGGAATATGCCATATACAGGGACACATATACCAACAAACTGGCCCCTTATAATGTCGGGTTACGGGTTTGCCCGTGATCTGAAAACGGTTTCGTACTTCTCATGGCAAGAGCTTTCAGAAGATGTATGTGTTTTCTCCAGGTACTTGGTCTCGGTATTGAATCATCCGTAGTTAATTTTTCCTCACTCCCCTCCTTTCGAATCGGATTCGGGTTGCAAAGATATGACGTTTTACGTCTGTGTATTCTTTCTGGCACACCCTGCATGTATTTAACGTAATTATGCACTATTGACTATAGCATCCGGGGTTTGGCTTGTTAATCATTCCCACGCTGCAGCATACACAATGTAATGTTAATATCTTAAGTTTGTGAGCAAGGAGGGGAAATTAGCCCTCCTGTTTCCCCATTCCATTAACATCCTTGTCTAGTGGCTGTTCTATGAAACTCAAGCCCACACCCTTTGATGTGGTTTTTGTTTCATTTATTTTGGACTATTCGCTACGAAGATACTACATTTGTTGAGCAAATGTGAACATTTCTGAAAATGAACTTGGTTTCCTTGTACTCCTTGTATATCTTAAAAAAAAAAAAAAAAAAAAAGTTGGAGCAAAATTTATGCTGCAACCCAAGTTTGTTCGAAAAGCATTAAATTAGTTTTAGTTTGATTGATAACAGTTTTGCATCAATAGCAAGGCTATGTAAGACAGGGGTTATTGTTTAAAGTGGGATCCGAACCATTAATTTTGAAATTTTACGTCGGGCCGCAGTCAAAATGTATACAGCAAATTCCGGACGTCTCGTTGGTGAAGAACCTACATTTTACGTAGACCGTTACTAATCACTGTTACTCTACCCTATCGCTTGTTGCGCGAAAAATCTCATTTCGTTGGAACCTTGCGAAGTAGCAGAAAAATATTCCTAAGAAAGTAAAATATGCGAAGTTGAAGAAAGGAGAGTCTACTGGCCAGTAGCGGTTCGTAGTCTGTAGAAGCACCGGTTGCAATATCAAAGGTATGTAGATGCGCACAAGTGTTTCCCTCCCGCAGCGTTCTTGAGTTTTATCCAAAAAATATTCAAGAAATATGAAGAGGAAAGTCTTTTTAAGCTATATTTGTATATTTATTGATTGAAGTGTATTCTCTAATATTGATTTAATATATAAGCTATTTTCTTTATTTGAAACAACCACTATAAATGTACGTTCATAAACTATTCATATATCCAGGTACAAAACCTCTACACTCGTGTTATTGAACAAGAGATAAATTGAATATATAGTATGTGCTGTAAGCCATGAGTGATGGCGTTAACCCAAAAGAAGAAAAAGCAAGGAAATTGCATATATTCAAGCAAGCAGTTAAACAAAAATTATTTAATTAAATAAACTATGCATTATTTTAAAATAAAAGGTCTTTCTTCGTTCTTTTCGAACTTCAAATTTTTGTATGACTTCATTGAAATCTGAAATACTGCTCGCTGAGTTTTTCTGAATAAAAAGCATCGCTACCGCAAATATTTTTCGCTTTATTTTCTTTAGGGTACAGAAATACGTCTCTCCGACAATACGCATTTTGTTAGCATTTCTTTGTGTGAATGTAAGGGACAAAAAGTCCATTTTCAGTAACCACGTATTTTTGTCTGCTGTTCTACTATAAAGAAGCATGAAATCTAAGATGTTTTCCTTCGAAAATAATAATTAAAAAAATAGTTTAAGATTCCAACAAATTAGGCTAAAGAAGACAAATGATTATTGAAAGTGAATGATTTGAGATTAATTTTTTATGCTTTCCGCCGGAAATCGAAAACGGGATCATGTGCATGAAAGACACAGAGCTAGAAATTAGACCAGTGATAGGACTTTTTCTCCTTCGAGACATGATTTACTAAATATTAATATTTGGAATGATTTATTAGTTTTCAATCGATGGGAATTAACCATGAATTCGAAATCACTGAATTTGATGCTGAAAATATCTTGAATATAGGAATTTCTGTATTAGGAATGGTAGGTATATATATCTCAAAGTAGAAAAAAAGAACGAACTGCGATTGCAAGGACTAGATATTTCTGCTATTATCAATGTTCATTTGATTTGATTTGGTTTACTATTCATTCTGTACATCATATTATATGTATATTTGACTCTTGTGTCTTCTTTATTTCAGTTCTTAACTGTAACGATGTTTTAAATTGGATAAAGTTTGTGAAAACAAAATCAAGCAACCTCTTTAACACAAAAATAATATGTATACTTCTGTGCATAGTAAGATTATTATTCTTTCAGTGTCACAAATTATTTCCTGTATTGTAAATTACTTGCGGCCCCTGGTTCGATCCCAGGTCGCGTCTAGTGGGCTTCGTGTTGGACGAACATCGTACACGTGTGTTTTCTCCCACTTTCTTCATTCCAACATTTCATTCATTCCCATCATCTTTAGTATATAGCCATAAAAAGTATTGATGAAAATTAATTACAAATTACTTAACTGGGTGGAGTGGGAAGAAATATAAATACAGTATTTATTTTAATAAACTACCTCTTGAAATTAAAATAACCTGAATATTACTTATAATTTTAGTAGTTTTAAGATAAGTCCCGTTGACTACATTTATACATACTTCCTGGTGTTCCATGTTGGAATCTCTTGATTTCATGGCTGGTAATATGACAATACCCCCGAGAAAAAAGGAAAATATCTTGCTTGAAAGAGAACCGATAGGGGCAGTTCTTGAGGCAGTAAACATTCTTAAAAACTGCACCGACACAAGCACAAAATTAAAATACAGAATTATTTTATATTTTGATAATTCCTCTGTTTTAATCATAATGAATACTTAGGACCACAACCACCCAACTTTGGGAGGGCAAAACTTCCCCGATATTAAGAAAGAAAGAAACAATACTACCACTAGACGCGTATTTGTTCTTTGCGAGTTTGTTTTGTGAATAATTTCCTTTCTTCCAAGCGTCTGTATGTTGCCCTATCAATTGAGTCAAGCGCTGCCAAGCGGAGGAATTCGTAACTATTACAGAAGCTGACTATACACCAGTTGCGCAACGAGCTGCAACTGCAAACAGGCACCTCATTTTAAGAGATAGGCGCTCGCCGCTATATGCTCAACGTTACTGCTTCCAGTGGCAACTCTCGCTGCAACTGAAAATGTAAATCTCTCTCTTTCTTTCAGTTTTTTTAATTCAATATTTTAGAAATGCATCAATACTGTCTTGCGCCCAAGAGCAAAGGTTCATTTTTTACTGATACACTACTTTAATACCTAAAAATATAATATCTAATACCTAATACCTTTTTTAATACCTAATATCTTTAGTATTAAAAAAACATCCGGTTGCACAACCATGCAACATATAGTACCAGCTGCCACTGCTACTGGCAAAACGTCAAGAGAAGGGGCAACAATTTTGAAAGTGAAAGCCCAAAGACATGTACTGATTTCCACTGCTCATTCTGGAAAAGACTATGTCCTGAAAACTGTTCGTGGTCAAGAAGTTAACAGATTACAACCACGGAAAGGATTTGATAACCAGATGGCCACATATGGTAGTACTGTGAAAAGATGTACACACACGAGCAAAAGTACATTCACACTTGCAATTTTCACATCCTGCAACGTTTGACAACCAACAATTGTTAAGGTTCCCTGGTTGAGAACTACACAAGGCGTTCTTCAAGTTCACTAGTTTGTTCGAAACAAGTCAGTGTAGCAAACTTCAAAAAAATAGAAAAAATATCTATTCCTCTGCAAGGAGTAAAAAGTTGGGTAGAATTCACCGTTTAGTATCTACAGAACGATTGATATCATGAGAGAGTTACAGAGAAATTTTATTTAACCTTAGATATACCAAGCAAAAATCAATGTTGGTCAAACATTCATTTCATTTCAAAGGTTACAGCATTTTGTAAAATCTCTGAATGTTTTACGTTATTCGTTTCAACGTTACCTTCACTTTTCTTACTAATCAGTTTTAGTATCCCTACAAACCTTTATGAGAAAATATCAGGTTGAGGTGTTTTGACTTCCATTTTTGTTTTGCGAGAATATTTTTTATCAGCAAAACGATCGTAGCTTTTATTTTTTAAATGTATTATTATTACTTTTTATTTACACATTAAATCTAACAAGAATATTTTCTGATGTTATATTACTGGTTTTTCAGTGTGTTCGAAAAGTGAAACAAAAAAAGAAAAAGAAATACAAGGGAAAAGAAAAAGAAAAAAAGAATCTGAGAAAGTAAAAACAAGATGTGCAGTGTGTCAGTTCAATTTGCGAAACCCATTGCATCAGTAGAAAACATGCCATATGTTTCAAATATGACAAATAGACATATTATGTGTGCACATAACATGAATTTGCGTAATTTAATCCCCAATTAATAATACAAGCATGTTTCTATTAGAAGCATATAGAATATCAAAAGAATACAATTTCTCTCTGGTAATATGCCGTAATATATCATTCACTATCTCTTGCTATATTCTAAGTAATCTAGAACTGTAATTTCGTAAAGAAGTCTAAACAAAAATGAACTAAAACATAATCAAATATGTATATCGATCAAAGTTTAGGATAATACTTCAATTGGAGATATCTCGGCTTTCTTTCTTTCTCTCGGTTGACATGTGCATGATTCTTATATTTCTTCTCTAGATGGAGAAGTTTGAGCATAGAGAAGTCATCATAAGCTTGCAAGAACAAATTACATTTAAAAGTATTAAGTTTACTAAGATTGGAATTGAACCCGTCTCCCGGATTTCTAAACTAGTGCCTATAACACCTCGACTATTCTTTCACTATTGCTGAAGTCTCCTAACTTGAGAGTTCTGTCATGAAATCTTGGTTGGAGGAAGAAAGAACGGAAACAAAACTTTCATTTAAAAAATAGCAATTACACAGAAAGTTTGGTTTTGCCGAATGAAGGCTTAAGTAGTCAAGTCTCGGTTAGGACAACCCTTTTGAAGAACTCTTGACTATGACACAAGATTTCTTTTCTCCCATAGAAACTTGTGTGTCTTGGTAGGTATTTAATTAATTACGCTGAAATCTAAAAGAAGCGTCTTGTGTGGTAAAATAATACATTACTATCAGTCAAAAAGATTTCTGTCGCGAGACTACATTGTTTAACTCTTCCTGAAATTTGTTATGAACAATCAGTCCATACAATACGCATCCGCTTCGTAATTTAATTATGTTTAACAAAGCTATTCAAGTAGCAAACATTAATAAAATATTTATTTACATTTATTTTACTGTTGTAGTTCTGACAAGCTCTAAAAATAAAAAAAATCAGAACAAGTCTTCATAGCTTAGCACTTAATACAACAAAAGTATTACAACTAGTCCGTGATGTTATTTTTGTTACAGAAACTTCTGCTGTGTATCGTTGGGTGAGTGGATAACGTACTTCAACAGTGAGATAGTCATTAGGTGCTTTGGCTTCGAATCTCCGCCCTAGCTATTTTGATTCCTTTTTTCTAATGCTTGCTAAAAAAAAAGAAACACAAATAGAACACTTCGATCACTTCAATTTAGAGCTGACTGCGTAATCCGTGTTCTTCACTACTACGTCAAACAGTCGATATTTTAGTGGTGGATATAAGTCCTTGACCAGGTAATGTCGACTGCTTTGAAACCAAATGCAGATTATGAGAATTAAATCTGTCAAATTTGTAGTTTGGTGTGGAGAAGAAACAAAATTAAGAACCAAAGGTTTAAGAAGAAGTAACGTAGAACTTCGTAACCGCAGGCAAAGAAACCTAACGTGAACCCACTAAGGATGAATCTTTTACTATCTAGTGATTGTGGTTCAGTAGTCAAGGCGCTCGGCCTGTAACGTGGTCATCGGATCGGATCCACGGAGGGCAAATATTTCTTTTTACTTTAGAAATTTTGGTGGCGATTGGTCAGCGATGACACGTGTTTTATTATCTTCAGATATTAGACTACTCGGATGTTTCAATACTTGAACTATCAAATCTTCAGGTATAATAATTGTATTATTAATAATCTAATAACAATAATTATTATCTCGTAGAAGATTAAAAGTTAGGAACTTATCGGTCTGGTCATACCATTACAAGCAGAAATGTTACATTTGGCAAGAATATTTCAGTTTTGTTTATTGTTGCCCCACAAGAAGAAGAATTTCTCATTTCGTTTCTCAAACAAAACAAAGAAAATCGAGACAAAAATAAACATATTGCATAGAACATTGTAAGTAAATATACGTTATGAGTACGCTCTAAATATAATAAAATAACGAAATACCGTTCAGAATATACATTTTAAAGAATCCCCTGGTAATAATATACTGTGATAAGAAAATGAATTTAACTTTGAAATCACAATATAATGATAACTAAAACTAATTCTATTGCCTATGGAACCAGGAAATTCAATGCCGCGTTCACAAAAGCTCTCCACTGACTTCTATTCTTAGCCAATTCGATCCAGCTACTTTGTATTCCTATCTCTGCGAGATCCATCTTAATATTGTACTCCCATCTGCGCCTAGGTCTTCCTAATGGTCGTTTTCCGATTGGTCTTCCAGTCAAGACTGAATGCGTTTCTACTTTCTTCCATTTTAACCACATGACCCGCCCATCTAAGCCTCCTAGATTTGACGACCCTAACAATGTTTGGTAAACCGTATAAATTATGTAGTTCCTCGTTATGAAGTTTCCGCCATTCCCCATTCCTGTTTCTCTTGGGTCCGAATATTCTTCTCAGTATCTTGTTCTCAAATACTTTCAGTCTGTTCTTCCCTCAGAGTAAGCGACCACGTTTCGCAACCATACAGAACAACAGGCATGATTATCGTTTTGTATATTTTAAGTTTCAAATTTCTCGACAGAATTCGCGACAAGAGATTTTGAACCGAATAGTAACACGAATTCCCTGCATTTAGTTGACATTTAATTTCTTCGTGAATATAATTTTCGTCTGCTAATATTGATCCTAGATATCTGAAAGTATCCACTTTATCAAAAGTATTATTTAATATTTTAACCCATCCACAATTTTCCGTATTATGATACCCACGATTAATCTAATTAGCTTTCTTGGTATTCCAAGTTCTGTAAGAACGATGTATAATGTTTCTCTCCTAACCGAGTCGTACGCCTTTGTAAAATCAATAAATAGTCTATGTACCGTGGTATTGTATTCCCACTTTTTTTTCGAATATTTGGCGAATGGTAAATATTTGGTCAATAGTTGATCGATTTCGTCTAAATACGCACTGATAATTATCCAATAATTTCATCTACGTATGGGGTCAATCTTGCTAATAGAATATTTGAATGGATTTTATAGGATTTTGACAGAAGAGAAACGCCTCGATAATTATTGCAGTCAGTTTTGTCGCCTTTCTTATGATAATGATTGATTCTTTCCACTATTGTGGCAATTCTTCCTTGTTCCAGATAAGGAGAATGAGTTTGTGTATCTTGTTCCACAATTTTTCGCCACCAGCTAAAATTAGCTCAGCCGGAATTTCATCTACACCCGGAGATTTGTGTTTCTTTAATTTCTTTATAGCGGTTTGTACTTCTATTCGGTTTGGTTGTGGAATATACGGTTTTGCGGTGTGTATCTCTTTTTCTCAACGCACATTAGTTTTTGACTGCGTGTTCAGCAAGTCGTCAAAGAAATCTCGATCTTATTTGAGATGCTATCCGTATCAGTGAGAACTGTATCGTCAGCTTTCTTTAATATATAAACACGAGGTTGATAGCCTTTCTTAAATTCGGGTACCGCGGTGGCTCAGTGGTATAGCGTTCACCTCTGGTGCTTAAGGTTCGATCCCAGCCCCCGCCAAGTGGACTTTGTGGTGGACAAACACCGTGTACGTGGGTTTCCTCGGGGTTCTCCCGTTTCCTCCCACTTTCTTCATTCCACCATTTCATTCATCACTCATCATCATCGTCTCCTTTAGCCTAACCGGCATGACTGTGGGACGTAAAACTAAAGATTTCATTTCATTCGTTTTCTTAAATTCACTGATCCCCTTATACGTGTCCTGAATGTTTTTATTTTTATTATTATCTTGAAGTTCCTTAATTTTAGCTTTCAAAAATCGCGATTCTTTGTTCTAAAAGTTTTGGAAGTTTCCCGCCTGATATTGGCGAAATTTGTGTAGTTATTTCATTCGGATTTTTTAGCCAGCGTAATTTTGCCTGTTTTCTCTTCGCTGCTAGTTTAATGCATTCCTGATCGAACCATGGCTTGTTCCTACGTATTTCCGCGTGTCACAATTTTTCTTTTGCTGAAATTTTAATGCTATCTCTAATTTCAATCCAAGTATGCTAAACACTAGTGCACTCCGAATCTTCTAAAACCGAGAATCTATTCGAAACTTCAATCTGGTGTTCCTCTCTCACCTGGCTCTCTTCTAATTTCTTTAAATTAAATCTCTCCGTTTTCGGACATTTTATATTACCTTTATTCAACGATAATCTATCTCGCATTATCGCTGCTACCAGGTACTGATCAGTGTCACAGTGAGCCCCTCTTTCTTCTGTCTACTAAAACGTGATCAATTTGATTATGTGTTTTTCCGTCTGGTGATGCCCAACTGTATTTATGAACGTCGTGATGTGGGAATTTTGTACTCTTCACGATTAGGTTTTTGGATGTTGCAAAGTTCACGAGTCTAACACCGTTGTCATTACTTTCCTTATGCAGACTTTCGTTTCCTATAATTGGTTTAAAAATATTGTCTCATCCAACATTCGCATTGATATTCCCTAATAGAATTTTCATATGATATCGCCGGAGTTCGTAAATTATCCGGTCCACTTCTTCGTTAAAATTGTCTTTTATATCGTCATCCTTATCTTCAGTTGGGGCATGTACATTTAAGACAATAATATCACACCACCGTCTCGTAGGAGTAATAAAAGAAAGTCTGACAGTAACAAATTCAACCCGTTTATTTGCTGGTAATATTCGTTTGAGAACGAAAAACCCTATTCCTAACTGGTGATTATAATGTAGTAATAGAATAAAATTTTCTGTGATTGTAAATAAATTCCCGGAATATTCCCAATTTTGGGAATCTACCCGGGAATATTCCGGAAAAATATCTTTCCGGGAATTTTCCCGTCACTAACTACAAAAAAAGTATTCAACTGATGACAGAATTACTGAGCTGTATGATTTTTCTATTTTTAGCCACACACTTGACCACAAGTAAGTTGTGTTATATATACATATAATACTCATGGCGATAAAACGAATGTTCGTTGCGTATCAGATTTGATATATGATGCATACACGGAACACGCTATATACACCACCTATGATACACATGTCGATCAGTGTGTTAAGATGCAAAAACAAATATAAGAGAAAGCAAGTATCTTCCCATTGGTGGTATATTTATGTGGAAGCCTTTGTATATATTTTGTGTTTCATATAATTTTTCTCAGTATCCATTTCCGTGTTTATCGATTTTGTTGCAGGTTCCATAAACATACTCTATCCAAAAAAGAATATACGTTTACCACACGAAAGGAGATACTTTTACATGCAGATGCAAAACCTCACACATGCCAACAGTGTAGGAAGGGATTCAATAAGCGTTCAAATTTGACAACACACATGCTAATACATACAGGTGCAAAACGTCAGATATGCAAAGAGTGTGGGAAGAGTTTCAATTTACTTTCAAATTTAGCTATACACATGTTAATACATACAGGTGAAAAACCTTACACATGCCAAGAGTGTGGAAAGAGGTTTAGACACAGTTCAACTTTGGCCACACATATGTTTATACATACTGGTGAAAAACCTTACACATGCCAAGAGTGTGGAAAAGGATTCAAAGTACGTTCGAGTTTAGGTAGACACATGTTAGTACATACAGGTGAAAAACCTTACACTTGCCAAGAATGTGGTAAACGTTTCAGCTTACGTTCAATCTTAGCTAAACACTTCTTAATACATACAGGTCAGAAACCTTACACGTGCCAAGAGTGTGGAAAGGGGTTTAGTAACAGTTCAAATTTGGCTAGACATACGTTCATACATACTGGTGAAAAACCTCACACATGCCAAGAGTGTGGAAAGGGTTTTAGATACAGTTCAACATTGGCTACACATATGTTCATACATACTGGTGAAAAACCTCACACATGCCAAGAATGTGGGAAGACTTTCAATAGACGTTCCTATTTAGCTAAACACGTCTTAGTACATACAGGGGAAGAACCTTACACATGCCAAGACTGTGGAAAAGGATTTAGACAAAGTTCAAATTTGGCTAGACATATGTTAATACATACTGGTGAAAAACCTCACACATGCGGACTGTGTGGAAAGGGATTCAATGCACGTTCGAGTTTAGCTGCACACAGTTTAATACATACGGGTGAAAAACCTCACCTGTGCCAAAAGTGTGGAAAGGGATTCAAGCAACGTTCAAGTTTGGCTAAACATATTATCATACATGCAGGTGAAAACTCTCACACATGCGAAGTGTGTGGTAAGGGATTCAAGGTACGTTCGAATTTAGCTGCACACAGGTTAGTACATACGAGTGAAAAACCTCATATATGCCAAAAGTGTGGGAAGGGATTCAAGGAACGTTCAACTTTGGCTAAACATATGATCATACATACAGGTGAAAATCCTCACACATGCAAAGTGTGTGGAAAGGGGTTTAAATACAGTTCAACTTTGGCTACACATATGTTTATACACACTGGTGAAAAACCTCACACATGCCAAGAGTGCGGAAAGAGGTTTAGACACATTGCAGGTTTAGCTGTACATAAGTTTATACATACAGGTGAAAAACCTTATACATGCCAACAGTGTGGGAAGAAATTTAGTCAAAGATCACAATTAGTTACACACGTAATAATACATACAGGTGAAAAACCTCACAAATGTCAAGAATGTGGGAAGGGATTTAGTCAAAATTCACATTTGACTAGGCATATGTTAATACATAACAGGTGAAAACCTCAAACAGGTCATGTGCGTGGGAAAGGATTTAGTCTAAAATTATATTTAGGTAAACATGTTCCTACACAACTGGAAAACGTGAAACATGGCAAGAGTCGAGTTAAACATCTTAATACATACAAGTGAAAAATCACACGCACGCTAAGACAATGAAAAGTGACTTGGTCGAACTTCACATTTAACTACATACATATAAATACATATAGATGCAACTCCCACACATACCAATAGTGTGGAATGGATTTAGTCAAATTTCAGATTTGGTAAGGTTGATACATGCAGGTGGAAGAGATGCGTGGTGAGATCCGGACAGGTACATTATGTTCCTATCTCGGAATACGTGTTAATCTATACAGGTGAAATAGCTCCGATATAATTACATGTTTACATATATAGGTGAGAAAAATCACAGGGCCTAAGAATGTTTTATGTAGTCAAGGTTCAGATGTGGCAAAACAAACGTGGGAAAGTATTTTGCTTAAAGTGAATTCCGGTAAAACAGCTAAAAGTTTCGTCGCAAGATTGTGCTAAGGCATTTAGTTGAAGTTAGCAACACAGGTTAAATCCGTATCGGGTAAAAATGTTGAAGCTGGTATATTCAGAACTATTTTTTCCAAGATATATGTGAGGGTATTATGTATGAAAGTATATGGGTGTGCGAGCATATAGAGCTGAGAAAATTCATACAAGCAAAGAGTGTGAGAAATGATTTAGTTTAGAGCAATACATATATTAAGACAAAAGATATATATATATATATATATATATATATATATATATATGTGTGTGTGTGTGTGTGTGTGTGTGTGTGTAAAGTGTAGCAAGGAAGTTATTGGAAGCTTACAAGTTGAAACATGCATAATACTTTTGACTTGTAAAAAATACGGAGAGGATTTATTAAAAAGTTGGAAAATCCATGTTCACACCTATAATAAGGATACTTTGAAACAATAAAAATAAACCTAATTTAGAAAGCATGTTTAGACATATAGAGAAAAACCTTCACATGTCTTGCTGGTTGAAAGAAATTATGTTGAAAATCATATTTCAGAAGACCCATTTAAGTTGATTACGACTCATTAAGACACTCATACGAAACTACATATTGTCAACCCCGCTGTGTGTGCCTTTAATAGCAAGTGCATAGCTCATAGACACAGGAAGATTGTCCTCCGAACATTTTCTATAATGTACGGGAAAGTACATTTGCTAATTTTAAGAAAGTAAACACATGAAGAGTAAAGTTTAAAATCATTATATTTTCAATAATTATTTGTAATATTCAAGTGTACTCTGTTGTGTAAAGAATGGACAAACGTTACCAGATCACAACCTACGGAGTCTGACTATTTTCTCTATTTGATGACGAAAAACGAATAGCAAACACATACCTTCAGAATAAATGTTGATGTCGATAGGAAGCTAAGGTACAGCAGAGTAAACTCCAACTACTGGCGATAATAATGCGGCTCAGATATTCCAAAGTCGAACGATTGTAGAACAGATATCACAGACTGATTCACCATAGCTAATGAACAATCTCAATGTAAATCTCGTTTAATTATAAAATGTCATATGACTGAACTGAAACTCTCTTCTCCGTTGAGTAATCGTCTGAGACCTCTCTCCGTCGAATCACCCTGATCTCAATTTCGTAGAGTATTTATGTCAAACCTATTACTCTCCAAACTGCACGTTGCTCCACGTGTTTGCTTTCTCATTGCCGAAATTCACATTTCTCCAATGATCATGAAGAAGACAAAATCTCCAGACGTCTATCTCCGTAATCTGACAATTTTGTCAGATCCTAAAATTTGTGTCGATGTTAACAATTGACAAATAATAACATAAACATTGCAACTTACTCTCACACCATTCCTGACACAGCATTTCATCTTTGTTATTCAGTGTAATCAAAACATTGCACACTCACACGTCTGCATTTACAACTGACATAACCAAAACAATACTGGAATAACATAATTTTGAAATTTATTTCCTTAACCTAATTCTGCATTGTCATAATTACTTGACTTTTAATTTTGTCTTTAATTTTATCTTTTAATTTTCACACATTCATTTATCTTTATTCAATCCAATTATAAAAATTTTAGAAATAAAATCTATTTAACTTTAATCCCTCAACAATATATACCTTATATATGTAAATACTGTTTAAGTTGCTTAACACCTTGTAAACGCTGTGTTTCTTGATTTAAAACTGGCAAGCACATACTGATTCGTGTACAACATTCCGTTCTTACGATTGTATCTTTAGAATATTACGTATAACAGTTTAAAGTGATAGGAAGAGAGAGATACGTAAGTTAATCTCATTTGAGTTTCTTCTTAAATGTGACAAGGTTAATAATGCATCACGGTGGCAAGGTTAATTCATGCCTCCGATCACAATAGAATTCAGTGGGCAAGAATCCCATGAATTCACTATATGAGGATCACTATATTTGGTGGCCTAGGCCGGGTCAGGCTCTGTTCGCAGAGGCTGTGTACAGTACCATTGCACGCCGGAAGCTTATGAATTTGATTCAGTGGCTGATATTGTTATAATTTAACACATACATATACATGCACAAGCAACGATGCACGGTGATCCTAAAGAAACCTCATAGGCTCTATATTTAACTATACGCAGTATTTTTCAGTTTTCGGTTTCTTTCTGTGAAATATATATCTAAATTTAATAGCTGTGTTGGCAAATAGAAAGTAGTAAAGAGGAAAAAGGATATTTAAACATATAACTCTAGTTCCTGCATAGCAGTATTGTTAATGCGCACGACCTCAACGTGTAGAGTTCTTTAGGTCCGTTGGGACTACACATTAATTGGTGCTGATTCTGAATCATGAGACAATCGGGGACCTATCTGAATAAAGGGGTATTGCTCTACGATCGAAAAAGCGGGA
Organism: Thermobia domestica; assembly: GCF_964235325.1. NCBI lineage: Eukaryota > Metazoa > Arthropoda > Insecta > Zygentoma > Lepismatidae > Thermobia > Thermobia domestica. The sequence goes on from NC_137455.1 coordinate 88,220, forward strand.
CACATGTGAGCCGATGAACTGACTACGCATCTCCATGTTAAATAAGTGGCACTTATCAGCATCAGATCAGCATGAACTGCGAAAGAGCTTTTAGTACTTCCCTTTATCTGTTAGCAAATCTCATCATTTCTCCATACTGAGTTGACAGGAACACGGACATCTGAGGACGAATAGAAGGCAACTGCCCCTCATTTTCCGAAACATGATTTTATTATATTATGTACACATATAGTAACAAAAACTGTGATGCAACTGAACAATCTTGCTGACTTCGGGGAAACCTAAGATAATGCTACTGTTCTGTAGCCTAGAATACTTGGTTGGGATATTTGGATATTACGTAATAAAGTGATCTCATGTTTTAAAATTATCTATATGATCATTTCTATATTACACTTTACTCCTTGCTGTGATCCCACCTATAAATGCTTATTCGACAATAAGATTTCGTGTACCTGAATACTAAATCCAATGTCGATAACAATTTTATCAATAATTTCCATTTTCTTTGAGAGAGGAGGACTCTAAAGTCCAGCCTTGGGCAAAAGAATATGTTGATTTGGACTCATACGTGGTCAGTCTTTCGCTTCAAATGCCATACTTTTAACTTTTTCATACCATATCTATATAATGCTTTGATATACGAGGGTTGGGGCAAAAGTCATGGCAACTATTTTTTTTCTTGCAGATATGTGAGCGGATCACAAACTTCTATGTGTCGTGTGGAAGTTCTGCAGGCATAGTGTGTATGCAGAACAAGAGATGACTCTGTGATAGCTGGTAGTAGCACAGTGAGGGATGTGAAATCAGTCAGTTGGTGAGTGTCGTGCGAGATTGAAGTAAACCTTCTTGAGCAGCGCGCTTACATCAAAATAGCCGTTCTCCGACGGAGAAATGCGATGGAATGTCACAGTGAATTAGTGGAAGCCCTTGGGAATAATGCCCTACCATACCGGACAGTAGCACGGTGGGTAGGAAAGTTTCGGAAAGGACGTGCGTCAACCAGTGATGAGCAACGTTCGGGACGACCTGTCAGTGTGCGGACCGACGTGGCACGTGCCGTCATCGAGTAGCTCCTTGATGAAGACATGCTGGATCACCAAGGAGGCAAAAGTTCCGTTAGAATCCTTCCCCAGTCAAATTGATGAAGATCGTCGCGTATGACGTCAGGGGTGTCATTGTTTGCCACTTTGTTCCACATGACAAAACAGTGACCACACAGTACTACAGGGACTTCCTGGTGTGACAGGTACGACGTGGCGTTCGGGAGAATCGTCCGGATCTTGTGGACAGTGCAATAATCCTGCACGACAATGCAAAACCACATAAAGCAGAGTGTGTAGGGCAGCTACTGCGACGATGGGGATGGGAAGAATTGGAGCACCCACCGTACTCTCCTGACATTTCGCCCTGTGACTTTGATCTCATTCGAAAGATTAAGGAACCACTACGTGGTAGGCGGTTTGCAACACGCGAGGACATTGCTAATGCTGTGCGCGAACAGGTGACCCGATTCACACATGGTGATACAAATGCTGAAGCGGATGGTATTCAGCGCCTCCCACATCGCTGGCAGCGTGTGGTGCAAGTAGCAGGGGACTACTTTGAGGGTCTTTAGGCCCAGGTTTGTCATGCCAACTGTATGCGTACTGTGTTGTCATTCTTTTGCACCGTGAAGGCCATATTGCCCTTTATACTACCGTAATAAATTAGTGGGTTACGATATTTCAGTGCTATTCGTTGTCGGCACATGTAGTTAACACCTTGTCCTTTCGTCTGTATATGTCACATTTTCCAACCGGACTGGTATCTTGAAGAAAAAAAAATAGTTGCCATGACTTTTGCCCCAACCCTCGTATATTTTTGGGAGACCTAGACATTATATGAATTCAGTAGCCAGACAGAGTTTGATTGTCATTTCATCTCGCAGAGTTATAATTTATGCCATTTGCGACGAACTCGATACATAGTAGTATGTTCTGGGCTTAACTAGGTGCCACACTTCAGTCGCCATTCTTCGAGCCCTTTACATATTATATATGCTTGGGTATGGGCCCTCTCGTAATAGGGTTTTGGCTACGTCACTAAAGTCAAGTATTCTGCTCATGGACTTGCTATCAATGTGCAGTGTTATTTCGGCTTTAGATTAAGGATACATTTACAATATCAAATTTCTGGAGATGAAATCGGGAATGTACCCCTGCTTTAACAATATGATTTTATTCACAACTACATGTTTATCGCATTACGCTTTTTCAGTTTCCATTCCAACAAACAGTAGTTGGGTCGCAATAACGTAGTCAGTAAGGATTATCAATTTGCCTAGCAACTGAAAGAGCCAAGTTCCAATCAGTCTACGGGTGGTATTCTTTTGTAATTTCATCTTCGTTCTGTTGTGGCTGTGAGATCAAGCAACATTAAAAGGAAGTCTTTCTATAATCTACGATCGTAAAAATGACACAGGAAAATTTTGACTACGTAAGTTTCGAAGCATGGAATAGTTATATTCATTTATTCAATGTACGGCACACCAGTGGGCTTTTGTTAACCAGTATAGAATGCACAATTTGCACAAAGAAGCAGGACAAGAGATATGAGACAAAATAGGTGTCGAGTATTACGGTTTCTCACGAATGCTTTATAATACAAAATATACTGACGTTCAGTTGTTCGGCCAACCAAATTAATCTTGAACAGGAAGCTCAACACTCTGCATGAAATTGAAAATTAACATTAAGGACTTACGACATTAAGCATTTAGAAAAGTAGCTCAGATTCGTCCATTGCTTGTTGAAACTTTCAGCCCTTGTTTTGATTATTATAAATCCTGCAGTTGAAGCTTCCTTGCTATTCTCACAATGACTCGCTTTACATTTCGGCATGTTTTAACAGTGAGAACTTAGCAGAAAAATATTTGACCGAACGGAAATAGTAATGTGCATATTTTAAAGGAATTCCTCATACGAAGTTACTGATATCAGAATTCCCTAAAATGTAACGTAAGTCCGTTTCTACTACAAAATTCAATTTATATTTGCTCAACTAGAAAATAATCTAAAGAGCGAATCCAATGGCGTAGACTAAATGATAATTTATGTGTGAAAATGGCATCATCTATTTTCAAGATTTTAATTTTAGTACCGAAGTGTCATGGAGAAATGTGTGCTGTTTATCAGAACGATCGGCTATCAGAAAGCAAATAGATTATCAAAAAACAAGAATGAAAATATGGTTTAGAAGCTTCCGTTTTGAAAATAGAGGTATTTCTCAAGTGGTTATTCACAAGTAATGAAAAGTGGATAACCTCAACAACAATCTGTTAAGAAGATTGTTATCGGAGTAAGGAGTCAAATTTATTCAGTTCTGACACTTCTTTTACATTATCTAGTCTTCGGTATTAAGTCCTATTCTTATATTTCTTTTCCAACATTAGGCAAAAATTCAAGCTCGAGATAAGTGGAGTACTACAAGTACTATTTATATTACTACAAGACTTATTGGATTCCGTTAGATAACATTCGTACTAAAAAAAAAAAGAATGCTAAAAGTTGTAAATTAACTTTCTTGTGTCTGGATACCACGCGCACTGTTAAGAAGGGCAATTGCTATTTACCTGATACAGTGGTAGCAACTTACGTCCTGCCTAGCTGTCTATAATAACTAGTATATGTAGTAGAATACTAGAATATCTGGTAAAAATGTCTTTGTATTCATTTTCCTTTCAGTTCCCTGTAACAACTCTATTGATAAACTAGTAAAGTATCTTTATTATCTTAGGTCCCTATGCCTATAATTATCCTATAAATTCTGTATGCATGACGAAGAAACATCTTTGCTGTGATTAGTTATGGATGAATTTAATATTTACATGTGTTTAAGAATAACATATTACTTAAGCAGTTTTGGCACATATAAAATCATGTGCTTTAAACATTGACACGTATCAATTGTAGTGTTGTTTATTTTGTGCTGACTCTATATCGAATTTCAAACGATATATTCATACATACTTAATGGAGTAGATTTCTCATATATTTTTGCATAGTAATGCGAATTTCCTGAGTAAATCACTTTCAAATATGCTTGTGAAAAACTTTCCTGTTTTTTTAATTAGCATTGTTTGATATACTTTTCATACGTACGGACGAATTCTCGTATGTTACATTTGACTCCTTGCCTAATTTCACATTCGTTACTATTTCTCTGTCGTGTTAATGGTACTTTAACACTACCGACAATACATTTTATCTTTGGATTGGTCTATACATCCTTGGCTTTTTTCCTCAAAGTTATGTGAGAGGAGCACGTCTTATTTAGATATGCTTCCGATTATTTGGTATTACTCCTTATTTTAGTGATCAACAATTTCTGCTTGTAATTACGTAAACCTAGTCTCGTATCATATAACATTTTGCAGAGCTGGGGATCAAAAGTCAGTTGAGTAGTTAAAGCTTTTTGTTTGATCAATAAGACAATTTTTTTTTCTTGCTTTCGTTTGTTCGCTTAGTGTTTTTTACTTGAATGTTTTTTACACTTATGACGTGAGAACTTTCCTACTAACTTCAGGACTTTTATATAGTGTATTAAGGCATGAGGAACTTGTGTTTTATGAAGGAATTAATCAATTTAGCCTATGCAACAACGAGGTTCTAAATGATACGCTCTGTTGTTTTCGTGGGGTCGGAAGCACATTGGAATTGCGTAATTGGCGTGTACAGTGGTGAAGTTTTGCTGAGAAACTGCTATTCAGCTTACTCAACCATTGAACGGCGCGCTACACTTGCGCGACTGCAGACACACCTTTGTCAGGGGTAAATTTGTTCGAACTTCTAGATTACAGCACCATTTTTATTGTGAAGGGGGTGAAATAATACTGATAACCCGTACATAGGGTGGACTGAATTTCAACTTTTTTCGAAAAGCGGTTAAAGGATGTCTTTTAGTGGGCAAAGTGTGCCATATTCTTTTTCCAGAATCTTAAGTGAACATCTTCATGTGCCGCATCGAGGTTTATGTAAAATGTATGCAACCCGCACTGCACGATACCATATTTCACTCTTTTGGCTCTGTGAAACATATACGTAATTCACCTTTCCAAAGCCCTTTTCTGTGTAGTTCTTCGCTTAAATTGGCTAAATTTCAATGCTTAAGGCAAGAAGGTTGCACTCTTTATTTGTATGTATAAAAAATTGATTTATTTTTCTTTAGCCTAAGAGTACAGTTTATTTATTTATTTGCTGTAATGCAATTCATTATCAACATAGTCGATCATTTATTGTTTTGCCAAAATAACTCTCACCACGAGGAAGTGACTGCACTTCGAGTTGCACCCACTTTTAGTTCCGCTCTGTCTAATTTTGTACCATGGCCTTGCTTGCGTCCCCACTTACTTGCTTTACTTTTCTAGATAGCATAGTATTATTTCCATCCGAGTGTTGGTATCTCCTTGCTAAAAAGCAAGGCAGCGTATGAAACCATCACGACTTGCCGGCCCACACACGGATTGAGAAGCTTCACCAAACGTACTATTCGCTCTACTGCTTGGTTATGGCACGGTAACACAGTTATTTCTTCTCCGAGCATTGAAGCTGACTAAATATTTTCTTCAATCTCGTCGTCGGAGAGCATCTTGGTTAGCGGTCGTTCTGTTGGGGACAAGATCATCCACTCCACGATGTCGTAGTAATCGTCCGCGTCAAAATTTATTTTTAGGAACTGCGAATTATTGGAAAATACAGAGAATACCATCTGCTTAGTTTCCGTTGGTAGAAATTGGGCTAGTCGTCCCAAATTCCATAAATGCTGCGGTTCTTCACAGCATGACGGCTTTTGCTGGATTGCAAACCAGACCCGGGGTACACCTTGTACAAGACACACGAATGCCTCGCAAAGTCTCGCTGTGCTAAGGTACAAACGAAGAATGCGACATGCCGTGGTGAGGCAACTTGACTGGACTACTGGACTGAGTTTCTTGTTCGCCAAATTTGAAAAAGTTTCCTGAGTGAATTACTCTGCACATTGTTCGTTCGCACTGAGGTCTTCAACTTTTGTTAATTCATCCAACCAGTCAAGATTTATTGCTTGGTATTTTAACATGGGTGCTTCCTCGCACTTGTCGAGTTTTATTCGAATGGGTCCCAAAAGTGTTTTTGGACCACATTTTCTTCTATCGAGATATCTAAGTAACAAAGCGGTAGTTCACTTTGCCCTTTAACCACTTCGCCGAACCGATTTTTGAAAAAAGTTTAAATTCAGCCCACCCTGATGTATATGGTCATAGTATATAAAATAGCATATGTAATTTGGTAATGTGACCTGTGGTATTGGTAACTTTTCACCAAGATGAGTACAAAATGTTATTGCATTGTATAAGAAGGAGTTCAAAAACTTATCAAGTAAGGGTAGAAGAAAAATTATCCAATGTGCTCGTTGACGTTGATACTCCACAGTTTTCTTGATATCTCCAGTGGACGTTCAAAAATATCCATACATGTTCAAAAATTGTCCATAGATGTCCCTGGACTATGTGAACTTTTATGGATCATCCATATTATGTCCACAGAGGTCCATGGATGTGTGTGGACTTTTATGGATCATCCATGTCAGGACCGTCATGGACCTACGTAACGTTGGTACGTAATATGACGAATGTGGAAGAGCAATAGACGTCCAAAAAAAGATGTACATAGTTTGTCCACATTGGTCCGTTTACATACCAAAGCCAAAATAGGTCCAACAGTGGACGCAATATGAATGATCCATAAAAGTTGAAATAAAAGAAAATCGTGATTGGGAGCAAAAGGATGAAGTTGCTAGTATTTAAATTGAAATCTTGTAATTTAGTAATTTATGATAAATCGGTTAAGGTATGGAAAATTGATATATATGAACTTTTAGAATATTCTAACTTCAGATGTTTGTTATAGGATTTACTAATTCATATCGGACTTCCGAAGAAAAACATCGAAGCAATTTTATAACCGTGTCTGTAGCGACAATTCCCAGTCACGACCCATCTTCAGTTTTATTAGAAATAGGAAAAGAAAGACTAAGAAAGGAGAAGAGGAGGGAAGAGAAGAAAAGTAGAAGCAGTTAGAGGAGAAGGGATTACTGGATACTTTTGGAAATATGGTGAAGAAACTCAAATAGTTATTAAAAGGTAATTCATATCCAAATGCTATTATTTGAGGATCAATTATGAAGTGATCCCGAAAAGACACATGTTCCCTCATACGATCCCGTCCTGGATCCAGGAAACTGCACAAGTGGGAGTTGCCCTAACCCAGCCCAGATGACGAGAAGTTTAATTGTTTGTCTATTGTTTCGAAATGTTGAATAATCTGTATCCAGTATTTGAGCTCCAAAAGGAAGATCGAAAACACATCTGAATCAGCCACGGAAAAAAGTTCAAGTGTATGTTTTTCACAAATAGATGTTTTGAGATTCCTGAAAAGACTGTCGTTATCCTGGCTCATCCTATTATTATGGCTTTTCTCATAGAGCCGATTTTGAGTACTTCTGAATTATTTATTCCTGCATGACCTCCGTCATGTACTAATACATATAGCATATTAATACACATATATTACAGATACTATCATCCTAAATCAATATTAATACTACCACTTACAAACTAAGTTTATCATTCATTCACGCACACTCACATATATACAGGACAGCGTATCGACATGGACGAAAACAATGTAAAAGAAACCATCTAACTACAATTTGGTGAGCATTTATTACATCTATTCGAGAATGAGACACAAATTATCACGAACATGCTATCAACATACATATGAATATATCAAACTACATATGAAATTGAACAATAGCGTTTTGATGACCTATATACATTAAAAGAAAGATTAAATGAGCATTTGATATTTGGATCTGTATATATATATATTCACTTAAATTTTAGGAATATATGGTACGAATTAAAAAAATAATAATATATTTATGGTTTGCAAGATCATAGCTGATTGAATGAAAGAATAAAGAAAAAACTTTATATGAGGATTTTAATGAGTCTTTTCTCATATATGACGATTTTAAGTAAATTTATGAGTCCTGTCTCGTAGTTAGCGATGAGCGATAATATCTCACTAAGTATCTAAGCACCCTTTTCTGGTGTCCAAACATTTCACTTTACTTTAATCCTCGTATACACGCATGAAATTAGGTTACTAATCGTAACCGATACATATTGTCTGTAGACAAGAGCGCCAATCCTGTGGGCCCCCTATTATATTTATGAATATACGTTATTTCGAATAATTTGAATGCAATGAATGAAAATCCTCATATATATACCTTCTGCATCTGAATGAACCCCCAAATTTACAGAGAAATCGGCGCCCTTGTCCGTAGATATACTTAGGAGTACATTCCTCACACTTTTTCGTAACAAGGACAAAGTTTGTCTCTACTATTACGCCGCCTCTTTCGGCATTTTGATTGATTTACTAGTTCCTTGACCAGGTTTGAATCACTATCGCCTTATATCATTAAATAAACACACTTATTGGTAAATTCGCACAACTCAAGAAAAAAACTAGTAAATGAGAATTTCTCAAGTCCAGAAAGATCTTCGTCGGTGAGAGCACGATTATAAGGGTCAAAACACTGGCTGAGTTTTAGGATTTGTACAGGAGGGATGGAATCAAATGTAATTTATACAGTAGTATTTCACTTTACTGGTGTGAGGATAGATGTGGTAATAAATTAGGGTTACGTTGGCCTGCCTTAAATCCATGCTACATGCGGTTAGTGTAGTACTAATAATGTTAGTGTTTACATATGTTATTAGAGAAAATCACACTGATTGAAAAGAATGTACAACATCCGGCGGTATTTTTAACATTTACACTTCATATTTATTGGATATTTTGTGACCGTGGCAACCAAGGATTATTTTCAGTAAGGTATCAAGACCCTTTACACACATATATTCATTTACTCAATTTAATATTATACATTTTACGTCAATATTATATTCACATTCAATACATATATCTCAATATTTATATTCATTAATTATTCAATCTTTCAAAGTATCAATCCCGACAAATTGAATTTTGCGGTTGCAACACTTTACATCTTAAATCCGATACTTCGCATATATATGTATATAAATTCAACTAATTTCCTGCGCATAAAGATGAAATTCATATTTTCAACAGTAGACATTCAATGTGCAAGGCAGACACGTAAACACAAAAATATATAGGTATGGATGAAACTAAAGATATCGATAATACTCTTGGGCCAAAACAACCACATTCACAGTTACCAGAAGAAACAAACATAGGAAAAGCTAATAACTTGACTAAAGATTCTAAGGGGATAATGATACAAGGAAACGAAAGTAAAATTCAATCGTAGACCGGACAGTTGCTCACTATTGCGGTTTGTCAATATGGTGGAAAGTATGGAAAACTAGAGTAAAATCGATGAAGTAGAAGAAATCCTAACAGTGGCTTGCCAAAAAAAAAATAAATAAAAATAGATTTATGTTAGTAAGTTGTCTGCCAAATCTTACTCGTGGCTACCAGTGTGCAAGATTGCCAACCGTAAGGCGTCAACTAATTTCAAACACTATATACTCAAAATAAAAGAAGTGAAAATTCATGGACATTGCTGGTTTAGACGCGCTGACACGGTATCACTAGATTCTACTGTAATAGATTTAGTAGATTATTTGATCCTGTCCACTTCTGCGTATTACCTCTACAAAGAATGATAAACTTGGCTTAGTCGGGTGACGTGGAAAAAAAATTCAAAGTTGCTGGGTATTATCCTAAATATAAGTCAAACGCATATGTCTAAACTGTATTAATTCTGCAAACGGCTATTCTGTCATGTAATTAACCGTGAGATATTCGGGATCATTTGCCATATGGCTAATATTTGTATTGTCAGGCTGGTTGATCAAGTAACTGCTGTATTTACTGTGGAAAAGTAGGGCCAAGTGAAAAATACCATCCAACGTTTTCTACATATAACACTACCCTCATAAAAATCCTAACGTGATAATTAATGTACTAAGGAATATATATTTCGTAGCAAACTCTACCACTGGGCACATATACACATGGACGTCTTGCTATTTAATCACACTTTTTACTATACACATTTATATACTAATATTACTAACTTATTCATTTATTTATGTACTTTTCTCTACGACGTCGATTTATTTTTAGACATCCTATACTTTCTCGATAAGCCCAAGACTGTTCAAAGCAGTCTAACTAATTATATTAAAATCAGTAATTACCATAATCAATTAATTACCCGTCTAATCCTAAATGCACTGAATATGAATTTCTTTCGTAATTAACAACGGTATAATTCACTTCACGGCTTCGGAATTTATTCTGTATGCAATGAGAATTCAATGTTCTAAATAGCATGCAACTACATATTAGAAAATGTCAACAATGCAATTGCTCACAGCAAGCAAGCAACGGATAAAAAAGACTCGTAAACGCAGCCTGGCGATACAAATAATGCCATATAGACGAAACTTCGAGTTATGTGGAAACGCGAAATTTATTATTGTGATTACTAAGTTATATAAATGATTGTGCTTTTCCAGAAAGGTAGCTTGCGATGTGAATTATCTAGAAATCAATTCTTATGGGCCTAAACTAATGTTTACTTATTATTTATAGCAAAAATGGGTCATTTTCGTATTGACCAGATCACTAAGTATTTGGGTAACAAGACATTAGCAACGGACAATACTAAATTCAGATGCGGTGGCACTAGTAACATGAAAACAACCCGTGCACAACTGGATAATCTTTACATTGTAAATCATGTTTTTCACTATTATTGTTCATTATAAGTCATATATTAGGTAATTATGGTACTAACTATTACGAAATTCTTTACTATGGAGTAACGTACTTCTTATGACGACCAAAAATACAAATAAACAAACAACAATACACTGTCCATCTACAAATATTTCATACTACTCACATAAACACATGCACATTACATTCCACATTCCAAGAAAGTAAATACTGATACATATAACTATACATTATGACTGGCCAGGTTCGATTCCCCATGTTCGAGCTGTTAAATTTTGTATCCAAAGCGGATTTAGTGGTCAGTAAGAACACATGCTTAACTCTGCAGGCGGCAGTGGTTAGAACAAAAGATAAATGTGGCTCTTAGTCTAAGGTACTCTGAAAAAAGGCAAAATAGGCTGATGTTATATAGTTGTTCGGTACAATATCTCTTAAATTTCGTATTAAACTTATTGTTCTTGAAAGTTTTACACATACTTATTCTACATGTGCCTTCCATGTTAACTTCCTGTCGAGAATAATGCCAAGAAATTTCACATTATTTGACATTTCCGGACATTCATTTAATGAAAATACTTGCTGGGTAGTCTTATCTTTATTGAGAAGAAATCCGTTTGCCTTGAACCATTCATTAGTTTCTATAAAAGTTTTCTCATTCATTTGCATTAGATCTATAGAGTTATTACTAGTGTTTAGAAAGGTTGTGTCATCAGCATAGGGAAAGAATTTAGCTGAGATATTTAGTGGTAGATCATTTATCATTAATATAAACAATAGCGGCCCCAGTACAGAACTTTGGGAACCCCATGTTTTATTTGAATACTATCGGATTTCATTCCATTAACACTAACAATCTGAGTACGACCTTCTAGGTATGTTTTTAAAAAGTTCAGACTCTTACCTTGAAAACCATAGCATTCCAATTTTCTTAACAATGTATAATGTTCTACACAGTCAAAAGCCTTACTTAGATCACAAAAGATAGCCAACGCAAAACCCTTGTTCTCAAATACTTCATGAATACATTTCACTAGATTGTCAATGGCGTCTATCGTTGAGCTACCGCTTCTGAATCCAAACTGTGAATTATTAAGCATTGTGTGTTCATTTAGATAATGATATGCCTGTTCCTTCTCCACCGTTTCAATAATTTAAGAGAATATGGGTACTAAAGATATTGGTCGATAGTTGGCTGGACATAATCTGTCTCCCTTTTTAAAGATTGGTACTATCTTTCTTATTTTTAGAACATCTGGGAAAATCCCTTCACTTAAACATTTATTAATACAAAATGTAAGCGGCTCAGCAATATAGTTAATTACATTTTTAATGAACTTATTCGATATGTCATATATATCTTTGCTATTTGATGGCTTAAATCTATTAACTATGCGTATGATATCTTCCGGTGTTACCAATTTAAAATCAAATATGTGCGAGTATTTATTAAGTTTATTTTCATGGTTATCAGATCCAATTTCATTAATATTATTTTTCACTATATCTATAGAGTTTATAAAATATTTATTTAATTCATCAGGTGCAATATTCATTTTGTCTATATTATTGCCTTTTGCTACTTTATTTATTATTTTCCAAGCCATTTGACATTTATTGTGAGAGTTTTCGATGCTTATTTAGTTAAATTTCTTTTTCTCTTCTATTACAGCCTTTTTATATCTTTTACGTGTAGTAGTATAATTTCTTTTATTACGCTCTGTCCTCTCATTTTTATATAAATTATAATAAGTCATTACTTTCTTCTTCATATCTGCTAATTGCGTACTGTACCACGGAATTTCTTTTTGCCCTTTGCTTAATTTACCGGTGTTTTTGTTCATGACCATTTTTCTTTCCGGAAATGACATTTGAAATTTACTTATGAAAGTCTTGAAAAAATAGTTAAATGTATCATTCGCATTTATCTTCATATCTCTATTTAGTTCCTCCCAATCTTCCTGTAAAAGTGACATAATAAAGTTATTCATTTTTTTAATTGTCATCGGTCGAGATTTAACCGTTACAATATCAGGAGCGTTCCTGAGAGTTTTTATATTTATAGTTTCCCAATACAATCCAAAGCGAACAATGATCAGAAAAATGAAAAGGTATTACCTCGCTACTCACATTATTTCTACTTAAATTAGTAAAAATATTATCTAAACATGCGTTTAGTCTTGTTGGTTTATAATTTTGTATACAATAGTCAAATTGTCTTAGTAGATTTAAAAATTCCGTTACACTTTTTTTGCTCGTATTTACATCAAAATGAGAATTTATATCACCCCTATTATTACCTTGTACTTTTTCTTATTACTTAAATATGTCAATAAACCTTCTAATTTTTCCAAAAATATGTCAGGATTTCCATCAGGCGATCTATACAGTGATACGATTATTATCCTCAGATCTTCTAAACATATTGCAGTTGCCTCAAAATCTATTTCTACGCATAAAAATTCCAAATCTAGTTTACTATACTCTATGTCACACCGCAAAAAGATAGCTACCCCTCCCCTTTTATGCTGTTTCCTACTATAATAATTAGCCAAAATGTACCCATCCAATTTATAAAATTCAAGTTCGTTTTCTGTCGCCCAGTGCTCACTGATACATAGTATGTTTGCTGATTTTTCAATTGCAAAATCTAATAGTACACAGTTTTTCTCACTTAACCCTTGTACATTCAAGTAGCAGATTCTCACATCTCCATCAGAAATGTTTTCTCTATCGGGTTTTATGTTTTCAATGTTATTCCTGTATTCAATGCTAAAAAATGTTCGTTTCCTGCTGTAATTTCCTTGGAAGGAACTAATGTGTTCCAGTACAGAGGTATTGCGTTATCTCTTTTACTATTTACCATCTCGTATACATTATTAATTATTTCTGCGCACACGTGTTTTTTTGCCGTACCTGTTTAGATGTAGACCATGTGGTGTGTATAGTTTCCTATCTAGCGCATTTATGTCTACTACACGAACGTTTCTGAAGTATTTTGTTATTTTACATATTTTTTTGTTCACACGTTCCACTTCTTTATTCACACATGACCACGTGGCTAAATCATATCTGTATGGCACAGTGAAAACTATAACCTTTGTATGTAACAAGGCCTGAAGCCTTTGTTTTAGACACCGTAAAAATGCATTTGCTTGATTTTTTGAAATGTCATTCGTGCCAGCCAAGGAGACTACTACATTATTATCGCCCATTGATACCGATTCGGAATCAATTCCCTCACTAACTTGATCGAAAGTTGCACCTGGTTTTATAGTGCTTTTCACTTCACAATTACTTGAGTTGTTGAGATGCAACCCTACATTTCTTCCGTGACTGTCCGCGTAAAGATGTATTTTTCTTGTTTGTTTACTTTTACACTATGACTACTACTGACCCTCTTTCTTTACAATACTAATGTCACATTTTGTGCCGGTTATTTCGACACTTTCTTTGCACTTATCATTTACCTCACTTAGAACACCAAATCTGTTTGCCAGTACTACTTCGTCTTCTACTTTATTCCTTGTATTGATTTTCTTCGCACTACACTTGTTTGTATTTTTCACAACTACGGTCCACTTATCATCTTGTGCACTGGTTTTGTGTTTACTTTCCGTACGGGACCGTTCTGTACTAGTTATTTTATTGTGAGAACTCTCAGAACTTACCATTGTTCCTTGTACTTGAACTTGCGCGTTCTGTATCGTGTATTTCCCATTCGCACTATCGTTTTTTTAAACCATATTTCTTCCCGGAAGTAAGCCTACTATTTGCCCTCAGTGATCTTTAAGACATCGATGAGGGTCAAGTAGCCCTTCTGCAAACTAAATCATGTTTTCCAAGGTACTATTAATGTCGCTGAAAAGACATATCAGCACTGCTAATTGTGAGGGTCCCTTTCTTGAAGAGAAAAGAACTCTAATAAAAAATCGTTCAACTCATTTCGGCTGGAAGCTTGGTCAACTAAGGAGTAAATGAGAGCCCCTCTTTTTGTTTACACTACCATAATGATAATTACCCTAACTACCACGAAATCATATTCCTCCATGTTAGTAATAATAAAATCACAATTACTACATACGCAAATATAAGCTATACTAGGCAGGCCTAACGTAACATTAAAACTGAATTCTGGGAATGGTAAAAAGGATATTTCAAACGTTTCGATCACTAAATCTTCATTTGAAAACCACTCACTATCATGCATTCTGTCCATTACTATTCATATGCAGCAACATGGCGTCCCTGAGTCGGATTCTACATCTTACTGTTTTCAGTCTGTTTTACTGTTAAATTTACACTATTTTGGGCCCCCTTCTGCTTCCAACAGGGTTATTTGTAAAAAGAAACTGGTTTTACCTTGTTTATGCTGCTTTTTCTTCTAAATATTCCCAAAATTTGGAAGAATCGAAGATACGTGTTGTGCTTGCTTCGTTTTCCGCTTCTAGAAAGAACATTTTCGTGTCTTGATATGAGAGCGTCAGAAAATAGTTCAATCAGAAAAGATTGTTTTGGCAGCGGAAAATTATAGAGCGAATGAAAAATAGCAAAAACTCGATAAAAACCGGATCTTGATAGGATATGGGAATCTTAGAGGGACAAAGGGAGTCTAAATTATTCTGCCAAAAAATCAGATTGGTGGATAATTTCAAGAATTTCTGTCCAATAGCGTTCCTATGTTTTTGTATAGCATTAAAATGACAAATTCGATATTTATCCATCTGAAATGTCCACATACGGGACTCATAATAAAATAATGTATAAATAAAGATATTACTCCCCAAAATATAATTTCTACTAGATTACACAAAACTTCTATATTCATTTTGGTTTGAATAAAGGACTAATGAAAATACTACACGGACCGGCGTTATATTTTGGATAATCACGTAGTACAGTGCGTTAAAAATTATTGGACCCCTCAAAACAAAAATTCCATTACCTGTAATGGTGCATTACAGTTCCCGGTGGTCATTAACAAAATTTTGTTAGAATAACAAAATTTTGCTAAGCAGATATGTATCAATAGATACAATGTTAGTATTAAGTCATTCACACACTCATTTACGGACAGTGTAATGCGTTTATTTCGGATACTCTGCTAATAATTCAGTTAATTTTCCCCAGTGCAATCAAAGAGTTTAAAATTTTGGTAATTGTGCGTTCCGATAGTTTCTTCCTATAAGCTATCTAATACAGCGCAATTCTTCAATAGTTCCGCTACCAAAAAGGTCCTGTATGGACCTTCATCCACTTCGCAGATTCGTGTTTCAAGATTGATGAGAGATAATGTGTCTTCAACATAACCAGCTGACCTTATAACGTGGTGGAATTCGATCATTGCTTAGTATACTTTCGCGAGTTTACATCTACGTCTGTGAGTTTAAAACGGTCTTCAACAAAGTCTAAATGATTGGGCCATGGGAACACTTTCTGAAAGTTGTTTACGGCGGAATAACTCAGAAAGCGTTCCACTGGTGCACAACCTATGCTGGAACAGTACGAAATGTTTAGAAGGTCTTGAATCTTTACTAGATATTTATGCCATGTACTTTGGTCCTCAAAATACCATAATCTGATCAAACTATTGAGTTCCTTATGGTTGCGTTCTGTTATCAATTTGGCGAATAGCTGGATGTTCTTTAATGTTTAACCTTGAGTCTAGCGCAAAATTCCTGCCACTGCTTAGATTGGAACTGTGGGCCCCGGTCACATGAATTCCTGTGGATACGGCAATAAGTGGAAGTATCTTCTCCCTAACACTGTTATTTTTTTCTTTGGTGTGAGGTTTTCTAAGTGGGAGGAAAGTGATAAACCGGGAGTAAATGTCTATAATGATAAGATATAATACAAGCCTTGACTAGGTGGTAATTTGCCAATAATGTTTACCCCAGAGTCTCATGGGGTACAGTCGCTTGTATGTGACATTCTTGTTTTGCTATTGTCCAGTTGGTGAACTTTGTCTCAGCACATTCTATACAATTTCGAATAAAATTCTTAATAGCAGTTTTCTGATCTTTCCAATAGAAAATGGATCTGCAAAATCATTAACATTTTTGTACTCCAAAGTGGCCGGTAGAATGGATGACATTAATGATCTGTGACATACATCTCTGAGGTATTACGAGAAGCCATTTATGGACTCGTAATGATTTTATATAAATTAGTTCTCGATCCATTGTAACTCTATCCGAATTTAAATTATTTTCGTATTGCTTTAGTAGATTTTTACGTAATTCACCTGTCTTTTGATTTTCTCAGATTTGATCCATATTAATATCAGTGTACTGAGTCTTAGATAGAAATTGAACATAATGTGTCTCTGGTTCAAGCAATAGCTCAGGTGGATATCGGTTAAGGGTGTCTGCTATAAAAGTTTTCCTTCCCCGGGCAGTGTTGGAAGATTAAGTCGTTTTTATAGTATGAGCAGAATTCTAGTGGTTTGTGGTTCGAGATTTTTCTGTGTAAATGCATGGGAGACTGCTGAATTATCAGTATGGATGTAAGTAGTACGACCCGTAATATAATGCTCAAAATGTTTGCAGAGGAACAAAACAGACAGGAGTTCCAGCCGAGAGATCGTGAGAGACCATTCCTTGGGTTTGACGCGTCAACTGGCATATCCAATGACGTTGGAATCTTCGTTACCGTAAGGATATTGTGCAAGTCAGCCAGCCAAATTCTCCATGCACGCGTCACTGCGGATGTGAAACGGCAAAGAGAAATCCAGCTGACTTAATGCGGGCGGATCAATAGGAAGATTTCTGAAGTTTGTAGGATTCCAAAGCTTCACTCTCCAATACGAATTTCTGATCCTTTTTCAACAGTTGATTTAACTTTACGGTAAGTCTAGAAAAATATGGAATAAATTTTCTCCTCCACCCTATGAGGCCTAAAAATTTCTGCAATGCGTTTATCGATTTAGGTATCGTCCGTAAAATCCGTCAAATGAAATGGCATCTTTCTGTATTAAAGTTTATAAATATATTTAATTTATGCAGTATTGCCTAGCAAGCGTAAGTGATTAATGGCGGGTTAGCAATTAAAAAAATAAATCGTGAGCGAGCAGCAGTAAGTAAAGCGGGCTAGCAAGTAAAAATTAAATCGCATTCATTACAAAAGAATAAAATTTTCTTTGCGTAATTTTTAAAAGACAAAGAGGCCCTGAGTTTGGCAAATACAATGCCGATCCCCGGTTAGGCCAACTAGTTAATTAATTGAATAATCAAACAAAAAATAACTTACGTTTTTAAGGTAAAACCAGTCGAAGTCAAAAAAGCAGGTGAAATATTCAGAACAAAACACACACGCACTGACTTGCTATAGTTAATGGAAAATATGACAGGGAATTTAAGGATTTTTATATACCTTTATTTCAATATGGGCGGGCATTTTTGTATGTAATTAAAACATTATGCTTTGGCTAAGAACTTCAAATTTAAACATTGGTCAACTTTTATTTCGTATAACGTTAAAATTATCTTCTCTGTACATAGACCATACTTGCATTAAATTTTTAATAGTGTACCCATGTATTCTAAGAACATTAATCTCTATACGTAAACCACAAATGATTAGTATACTGTTTGAGTAATACCTTGATTTATTTACAACTTATAACAACATAGTTCAATGGGGCAATCGATTCATTAAAAAATTGCAAAATGTTTTTCGTTCGTGATGATCTCTGAGTAGCGTAGTGATATCATATTAACGTCTTCCAAAGGACAAGGATTTATTTGTGAGTAAGCTAATCCTTAAATTCCCTGTATGTATTCAACTCTGTATGTATTACAAAAGCAAATGAAACATGGGATTATTTGTGAGTAACGTTCCGATAACGTATTTTCCATCTCTTCCCTGTGTGTTCGTTTGTGTTTCAAAGGACAAGAAATGTTTTCGTGTTCTCATTCAAAAACCAACATGACTACAGGAGGAAGCGTTCTTGTGACATACACAACATATATTTGTACATGATAATTTCTTCATTCTGATAAATATTTAGGTTTCTACATCAGTTAGATATCGGCCGCGACATGAGCAAACGGTTCTGTTGACAAACATCTTAGTCGCTTCGCTCGCAGGGGAAGGAGGGCGGACTAGCGTTTATGTGACGTCAGTCCAACCAGAGCAGACAATTCTGATAACAAACAGTTCACTTTGTTTGCCTCTCGAGAAAGGTCTCTGCAGACTGTTCCCGCATAAAGATTTAAAGAATTTCACAATATATTTAACAATAAGTACGCCTTGGCATACGTATGAATGAATGAATGAATGAATAAAGATTTCCCATCTCACATCTTCACATGCTCACAGCATTTTAACACCGAGCTTCTGATAAAGCGATCCAATAAATAATTACCAAGGAGCTTTTTCTACACTGTTAGAAGAAGTATTGTGGGGAAATAAAAGATACGAATTAAGAATCCCGCATGAATAAATATTTCCCTCTCATCTTTAATATGTCTCGGAACTCTTCAGCAATTCACACAATATTCGTATGGTCCCTGCAGGGTCGGGCATCACAAGCCAAGGGAAAGGTCCCTGGTTCGATTCTTCATCGCGAGGTAATTAAACATACTTAAGCAGCATGTATATTCTTATTTCACATAGGTATAATTTCATTTTAAATATTTAATGCATTGGGAATGCAGTGAGTCAGGGCTGGATATAGATGGTAGTGGTGGTTCATGGAAGGTCCTGGGTTCAATTCTTGTATTGTTCTGAATTTGCTATGCAAATGATCCAATCAATTAAATATTTCTATGCTCACACAATGTTCGTATCTGTATAGGTTGTTCTTGTCCCTGGCAAGCCAGGCGAAGGAATTAAAATTACGTAACATGGGGGCCATTCTTCATGAGCTATCCGGTGTGTCCATGCGAGCAATTCTTCAGGGGCTATATTTTAAACGAGCTTTTTTTACAAGGAGTATTATTATAAATAATACGAGAGAATAAAATTACATAAGCTGGGTCAATTCTTCAGGGATCTTGTTTTTAACAATAAGCTTTTTAGCAAGGAATATTATTATAAATAATACGCGACAAAAATTACATAATCAGGGGTATGCTTTCACCAGAAAGGTAATTCACCTTCCTCCAGGAAAAGACCTTCCCCTACCCTAAGCTAATTCCGTTAGACATCAGTCACATGATTGTGACACACGCTACATATCACGATTACATCATTATCAATAATTAAACAATTGTTATCGCTTATCAAAAGGCGGCATCTCTTTGATGGTCAGAATGTAAAAAGATCACTACTTTGGTTTCGGATTAAATCACATCCAAATATTTGGAACGGAGAAACTTCTGGTATATTAGCAAATAATTAAGAGATGCTGATGATATAAAAGAACAACACAAGGAAGTTATAAAAAAGGCACTGAAAAATAAGTTATTTTGCTCATCAAGAAAATATTCTTCCTTCAATGTTGACTGAACCAAAGAAGTATTGTAGAGAAAAGGCAATTCAGCAAACCACTGAAGTAAGACAAGTAATCTCTGGCGAACTAAGATACTTCCAGTTGCCAAAAACTCTTAATTTAGATGAAGACGATTACTTAAATATGATTAATTGGGAATGCAAACCGATTACACTTCCTCCAATTCTGAGAAATGTAACCAATGAGGATCTACATCAAGCTCTTGATGGACCACTTCCAATGAAACCTATACCGTTCCATAGTCAAGGCGTGGAAAGTGCTGTGAATTTGGTGACCCAAGCTGCACAATTGAGAATAGGCAATGTTAATAGACACAAATACATCCTAAATGTTCAAGAATAAAAAAACTTCTGTGAAGATATGTGTATTTAGACACATAACAAAACTTTACATTTCGAACTATGGGACATTTTATTTTAAAAATCATTACAATGAAAAGCATAATCATTCATTTAATGCTAAATCACTTTTCGATTTTTTTTCTAAGTTCATTTGCCTTTCCCCTAGGAAGTCTTCTTGCTGTCTGTCATTTCTTTCTTACACTTGTAATTTCTTAATTAATGAAACAACAGATTGCTTCCCCGTCCGCATTCCTACAATCACCTCACCTTGGTTAATCCACAAGCACGCACTTTTTCATCAAGACGGAAAACATAGTTAATGACCGAGGATATGAACCCGGAAGGGACGCTAAACAAAACGATCAAGAGACTTTTGGAAGGGGGAGTCGAGTTAAGATGTAGAACGCAAACTTCATTTTCAAGCTTATGAAAAATTTAGCCTTGCTCTGTCCTAAAGAGCATCTTATTTCAGCTAACGTTACATAGCTGTTGACCACGATAAATTCTTTTCTAAAAAGAAGTTTCGAATTTGATTGAATTTGCGGTCTTCGTAAAGTTGTTTTTGCTGTCCAGGTTTCGCTAACCCTTAACTTTCAGCTACTTGAACGACCTGCTAACCAGCTAGAAAGATGGACGGACGTCAACCCACTGGAAGAATCATCAAGAAGATAACATGAAGAACTGCAAGTAAGTGCAAGTAAGTTAACCTGTCCTTAAAGTTGTTCCCTTCTCAACTCTTTCAACCCCTCTGACATCACAATCTGTCCCTTTTGCATATATTTGATTTTATTTACATGCAACCCTGGTCAGATCCCGTACCTTACGTTCTGCTAAATTTTATGCATACAAATCCTGGGCGCAACTTGTCGGTTCTGACATCCCCAATTACGTTGTCTATAAACGCATTATCTGAGCTCTCAGACCGACAAGGAGCGACTGCACACTTTCTACATTTGACCGGAAGAGCCAGTGGTGTTAATGCATAAAGTGTTTCTGTACGTATGTTTGCTTTGTTTGGTTTGTTCTGTTGTCAAGATGCCTCGTAAACACCGAAGCGAAAAAATATAGAAACGTTTAGTTTAACATTACATTCCACTACCCCATGGTGGAAAGACTACAAGGTGGATGCAATGCAGTGCTACATTCTTGTCGCTGTGGCGCATGACGTCATCTCGGTCGCAGACGTGGCCAGCGAGAGTCAGATGAACTTTTAACAAGCGCTTGCTCGCTGGTATCTTACACGCAAACTTCTCTTCTATTTATAGTGATCTTCAACGAAGTAAAAATTTTAGTACCAACAATAATTATATAAACGTAATGTAATCAATGCTTAAGCTAAGTGAATTCAAAGGAAGATATTTACAATAGCAAAAGAAACAGCAATATAAGTTCATATTAAACAACTTTGAAGCTTGAACAAGCCAATATTACTCACTACATGTTCTGCTTTTTCTTTCTTTTCTTTCTTTCTTTCTTTTCTTTTTTAAATATCTGAAGTAATACACTCGAGTACAAGGATCTTATAAAATAGAGGATCTATCCTTACAACAAAATCTTGAAGCCATACCTCACAGTTTCGCCACCCCTACTCTGTCCACTTCGTCCAATAGGATCGCAATGTTTTGAGCCAACAATCATGGCGGAAACAAAAGTAGCTAATCAGACGATTGTAGAAACGAGAGTAGCCAATCAGACGTGCCGATGCTCGGTTGCTTTCTGTCTTCACCGATTTAATAGGATGAAGATACATATGGGCAGATCCTCTATTTATAACATCCTTGCTCGAGTATGTATAGGCCTGAATAATCTATAACACAGTGTGTCGTAAATGCATTTTATTATTATATATTTATGTATGTTCAAGTATATTTTCGTAACACATTGATCGGTTTTGATTTACTATTATTATTATTTTGCTTGAAAGAGAATTCTTTACTGATGACCCCATATAAATTTTGAGAATATCTCAAGGGAGAATTCATGGTTTTTATAAACAGAAATGCACGTACGTATATTTTCGTAATGCTTGGACAGTTTTTTTTTAAGACGTTGCTCCCACGTAAGTTTCGTCGGAATCTCAGGGGAGGTTAGAAACTTTATTGAGCAGGGACGCACGTATTTAATATTTTAAACATCGTTTTTATTTTTGATTTATAAAAAAATCATCTTATTTGAAACCACTGATCGCTTATTTATAGAATTTGTATTTGAACAAAAGGTTTGGTGAAACTGACAGTTCTCTGAATATTAGTGTCAAAATTTACGCCATAACAAACTGTATTATTAAACATTTGTACGAAATAAAACGTTACATATACTATTGTGTTCCAAAAATATATAGAAATAAATATGTATATACAAAGCACCTCAAACAAAGAAATTACAACTTGACTATTTCAAGCAAGAAACAAAGTACTAGGCGTAAGTGAAGACGATGTAGGGGTGTTACAGCTAGACTAGAAAACACATAAACCATAAAATTACACAATTTTCTTAATTTCCTTGATAAGTTTTCTCTTTTCTATCCCGTGGACTAAAGAAGACAAAAGATAAATACAAGTGAATGATTATGTGGAATTTGGTGGAATGAGAATGCGGGAGTACCCCGAGAAACTCACGATGTTGTCCACCAGAAACTCACTTGACCGAGAAGTGGGCAGTATCCCTTGCACCAGAGGTGAGCCTTCTGCCACTGAGCCACCGCGCTTCCTTGATTGGTTGAGAATCTACCATATTTTTAAATTTACTGTAGTCATTCTTAATTTTATAATTCTGGAGGGGGGCCCTAAATATGTATATGTAATTATCCAAAGTTATGATTAAAATGAACAAAAATTTCAAAATTTGAGTGTAAAAATGTCCCGACAATGTCGCCCTGACATGGTAGGTGGATACTTTAGTCTCTTGATCAAATATATTGTTATATATCTTTGTAACCGTTAATCGTTATTACGAACCTTCCATTCGTTAGTTAATTTGAAGTCCAATGTCCCGTTTTAGCATCGAGGCTACAGGGAATGCAGACCTCCAGAATGAAATGGGACCTAAACTACTGTAACGCGTTCAATGCTCTCCATATGCGTAACTCGAAGGAGGTAAGCCTTCTAGATCATCGTGCCTCCCTTCTCGAGTTACATGCCTGTCTCTGTGGGAAAATTTTGTCTCAATAGCTTATGTATAAGGAAATGATGATAGAAATGATCACCTCTGTCGGTTCCCCTCCCTCATGATTTCAAATCTGGATCTTACCTCAGAGTTCGTCTTTTTAAATCATACTGTTGGATTTTTGTATGCAGAATCAACACAAACTACTGTAGCCCTATATACTATTATTACATACTATTAATACTAAAAGGAAAGTACGTAAATAAATCGCTTTTTTTATAATTTCATTTGCCATTGCATTTATTTATTACTTTTATGTAAAACTTAACATATTTTAGGTTTATTTTGTCCTGTCGCCTGCAAGATAAAATCCATTTCTGGAGACATTTCCCCTCTTTTTGAGGAAATCTAAAGTATTTTATATTAGTTCCCTTAGTTTTTCTGTAATAATTACTACAGCCGTACATTGCACAATTAGGCATTCTCGATATCATTTAAAAGAACAAAGTAACAAAGAATTTCCACTTGTCACTTAAAGCCGCGCCGTTTCCCGTTGTCTCTTGCAAACTAGATGACGTCACAGCCACGACAGCGCTCTAGGCGACATGCGCATGCAACCACCTTGTAGTCTTTCCACCATGCACTACCCTAAGCTGTATTCTATATTTTCTTACAATTAAGACTGCGGTCGTCCATTGTAACCCTCACAATCTAACTCGTAATTATGTGCTATCAAATATGAAAGACTTCTATTTTATATAATTGCATTATAAGCAATAAAATTTAACAATGCACCCGGGTTTAAACTCATATGTTAACTGAGCTACATTTTTGGAGAATTGTCAATTTGGTAACACTGTAATTTCTACGGATGGCAACTCTGACAATGCTTCTGTCATCTCTTCCGGTGTAGAACAACATTAGGTATCTATGATTGTGGTAAATAGTTACATTTTATTATCTGCTTTCATTTACGAAAGAGAGGCAAACGGGTAATGATCACTTTTCTAAGACATTTGGTATCCTCGACTCCTAGGGGAATATGCTTTGCAAGGGATAGGGAGGGTCGCACGACTGTTCTTTTGTATTCCCTTATTCAGGGTAGCACAATGAAGTTTAGGCAATATGTAAAATACAAATGTAGAATTTCGAAGCCCCCTAATGTGTAGTGGGTGGTTTACTTTTGAGAGTACATCATATAGTAGTGGTTCTGGTGAAGATAATTTTTATTGCCACATATTTTAATGAGATTGGTTTGGTATAATTTCTATATTTATTGTTATATTTGCTTTTTCTGATCAACATATCCTACTCAGATTTGTCGGAAGGTACGGCCCATATGAGTTTAGAAGATATTCCTGAATATTCGGTGGTTGAAATAAGAGATGTTAATGATCCGCGTTTAAGGCAATTAGATGATGACGAATTTATAGCACCGTTTAATGCTTATAGGGTAGAATCATCAAGTTCTAGCAGTAGCGTGTTAATCCTTTAGAATTTAATGAAAGCGAAGGCTTTTTGCAAAGTATGGTGGAAACTGTATGAATTAGTATACCCAGGTACTGTACGAGGATAAGCGAGCGGATCGCCATCTGACGTAACTAGTAATACACCAACTGATAAAAATAAAATAGAAAGGATGAAATTTTCGAAATGAGGGTAATAATGATGCCTTTTAAAAAATTAAATATAATTCGTTACGGGTAAGATTGAGGATAGGAAATATTCAGTTTAACATAACTCTGTAGAAAAACTTAAGCAAAAACAAAATAAAATTGAACCTTGAGATGTTCAAGAAATAATGATTGCCTTATCTTATGCCAAAATTAATGATACAGAATGAAGATCTAGAGTAGATTTGAATTAACCTAGTAGACTCTTATGTGCTGGTAAGTCAGGAAGTAAGATGTCTGATTATTTTGTGTGTGATAAAGTAAAATATGAGACCTATGAAACTAGAAACTTGGAACAACATAATAGTCAGAGGGAATTTGGGAATAGAATACCAAATATCAATCCTATGGGGTCAGTTAATTCGTACTTGGTCAGGAATTTGGTCAGAAAATTTGAATGAAACTTAAAATTTGAAAATAAAAGGGGAAAAACGAAATGTGTCCTTGTGTGGCATGTAATAAAGGAAGTTTTCGAATTGTGGGAGGTAACCCCTTAACATATTCTAATCTTTTGAGTCATCAGAATGAAATTGATTCTTGGATTGATGATAATTTGAATCAAAAGTAAATATGGAAATTTAGATGACGTGCAAACTAAGAAAACATTTCAGTCAAAATGTTTAACCCCTTCAGACCTGAATTTTTTTAAACTTGAAAAACTTATTGGTTGTGGTTTTTAAACGTATTGGGGTCTTCTGATGCCATTTTGCTTGAAATTTTGTTTCTGTTACCCATAGTTCTCCAGATATTTTATGTGCACAAATATGTATATCTGGACTCCACTGTCATATAAATTTTTAGTTTTTATATAGCATTGGTGTCCCGTTGTACACATTTGTATACATTAAATATTTAGAAGACCATCAGTCACACTGATATTTTTTTAAAATAAATAACCGGTGAATGTTCCTCGGTTTCATCTTCAGATAAATCGAAATCAGAAATGTCACCTTTCTCCAACATATCTAAAATTTTCTCCGTGGAGAAAAATGGGCTGCTACCAGATGGATTATCCATGATTCTAATTCGTGTACACACTAACTCAATGTACTATATAATTTATAAGAAAATTTTGGTCTAATGTCGTTGATATAAGTCCGATCGAAGCTAAAACAAACAAATTCTTACTAATATTATCACCCAAAAGCACATACTCAATGAGCTTTCATTGAGAACGCGTCTGTTCATTACGATCCTCTTGGGCACAATTGTGTCATTATATTTCAACAACAAATAAAGTTATAACGAATTGCTTGTCATATTTGTAATTTTACCACAAAAGATAACAGATATTCACAAACACACGCAAGCACTTCAAAAAGATAGTTCAGAAACGAGAAACTTCTAATTATTGTAATAAAATCGACGAGGTAGTATCTGTTGATAAAACTGCAACACCACAGACTATTTACAATACTTTTATCCCATACTACTCACTAGAAAGCAGCAGCTTCTTGTATAACAGTGAAGCAAAGCTACACAAATGTAAACAATCGGCCTATATGCCCACAACAATGCTTTAAGTAGAATTAATGTAATAGAAATTTAATGTACACAATTGTGACAGCCAGGTCTGAATGGGTTAAATTATAATCAAGTAAATGCTCATTATCAAAATAACGTTAGGGTTGGAAACTTCTGAATCAATGAATATGTATATAGATAAGTACATTTTTAATCAAATAAGTAAAATTGCTAATAAAAGACTTGCGCGTTTCAACGTCCTTGATGGCTCAAATGATTTTCAGGTTTTTGAACTTTTATTAACGGTTAATTGTTTCATTTTTCATTATAATTTTCCTTTGAGAATGCTGCTATATGCTGTTTCTGTTAAAATTTCTGGTCGATTATATACAGAAATTACGCATGGCATTGGTAGTCAACTGTCTTGGATTGAATTAAGACATCGTCTGGTTTTCAAGTTTATTTCTATGATATTACGTAGTCATTTCGTTAACACTAGAGTTTATAAGATTACGCAAGGAAATGAAGGTATATTAGGTTATATAGATAGAGTGTTTAATGCAGCTAAGTTGTTAGAAGTAGACATTCTGAAACGGAAATTATACAAATTTTGTGTCATGGTATGAACCCGGAGTATAGGTTCAAGTGTTTTGGATACATGATACCGAGATCATTTGAAGAAATGAGACTTTTAGTTAATAATTTCGATTGCTGTAAGACATCTTAAAAGGTATTTGCTGAGCTTAGTGCAAATAAATATAAAAATGCTAGAGCTTGTGTTGCTATCCTTCAAATGATTGGAATGCATCGGCAGCTTTTATATTGGATGATATTGCACATAACTTAGTTGCTGTTTGTGTTGAGAGTGGAGTCACTTTGTGTTTGGTGTCTTCCGATTTGGTTAATAAATTAGGAAACTATATAATTAAACGAAAGTACATTGAACCAGTTAAAATTAATTCTATGATGGGATAAAGTGTATCCCAACCTATGGAAGTTACTCTGCCGTTACGAATGGGAGGTCTTCGAAATTGATCTACTGGTGGTTACTAGCTTTTGAGGAAAATAAGAAAATGTTTAGTGAACATGTGGTATTAAAAACACCAGACTTAAATAAACGTTTCATTGTCCATGTATATGGGTCTAGTGTAGGTCTGGGAGGGGTAGTTTTGCAAGTTGAGACAGGAGAGATTAGGTTCTGTACCCGGAAACTAAGTGAAGCAGATCCTCATAGATCTATTTATGAAATAGATTTTTGAGTATAGTTAAAAGCATTGTTAGGTTTAACCCCTTAACTGTTTATGGCGTATATATCCGCCATAGCGGATGCTATTTTACACTGTATAGTTTTCTTGCGAAAGTCGCTTCCATACTGCGTAGTTTTTTTGCAGTAGCTTACTTCACAAAGAAATGGCTCTGGTGTTTATCCTGAGATGTATCGTTCTTCTCCTTCTTGCTATACTATTACTACAACTACTATTACTACTACTACTGATATTACTACTACTGCCATTACTACTAATAATAATGATGATACTATTATCAGTTATAATATTAGTAGTTGCAGTAATAGTAAAGTTTACGACTGTGCTTGCTGCGGTCGTTATGTAATGTTGCTACTAGTAATACTAGTAATAGTTCTGTTATATATAATAATAATAATAATAAGAAGAAGAAGAAGAAGAAGAAAGAAGAAAATTAAGAGGGTTAGGTGTTAGATTATGTTGGGTTAGTTTGTTTTAGTGATTGCTTTATCAGTCTCGTAAATGGTACAGCACTTACTCGGCATGCACAAGCTTACATTTTACACACCGATATCACATGAATGGAATATTTATTGACTACTGTTTACATTCTTTGTAATATTGCAAGTGTTTTTCTTTGTAATATTACAAGTCTAATATTACAAGTGCAGATAAAAACAATAGGTTTGTTTTCAACCAGCAAAATCTTTTTGCGTGAGAAATATTTTCAAACAAGAAACGACGCAAAGTCCAACATCACAGTCTGTACACTGGTATCTAGTTTTTCTTCTAACATCTTTCGCGTCTTACGAGATGTAGCCGGTACAACGTCAGGAAAATGACGTTCTGTCAAACGCATTGGATTAGGTTCTTTACTGGGTCTTCCGCCTTTCTTGGACACATTCGGGATGTGGTGGTTCTCAATAATTTCTTCTAAGCTGAACTATAAATTGCAAATGTGATAATTTACCTCCCATTTTCTTATGAATACAAAATGCATTGAATATGGAAATGTGGAGAAGTGCTGGAATTTCTTCTTATAGTATTTTTAGTTCACTTTCTCAAGGTAGTTTGATCGGCTCTATCTACGCCACCCATAAACTTGTTATAATCCTCAACAACGGATGGAATAATACATACTTTCCCTCTTCGTTCAATTGCACTTTCTTCCCTCTTCGTTATGACAAGTGCTAAGAAGCCGCACCTCACGCTTATCTTTCCATTTCATTATCATCATTGTTCCGTTGTTCTCATACAGCACTTCTCCTTCTCCCTTTTTGAGTTTCATCTCCAGTTCCTTTGAAATCTCCTTTCTTCCTTTCTTCACTGTTCCAACAAGATAGGTTTTGTTCTGTTTCAATAGAAATGCAAGTTCGGGAGTGGTATAGAAATTATCGGTGTAAACACAATGTCCATTTTTGAGAAGATCTTTGCACATGTCAGAACTACTTTCGTACCATGATAATGATCACTAGGTTCAATATCGCTGCTCTTCCCAGTATAAACAACAGTGCGTCCCACTAGCTTTCGAACCCGAAAAAAACGTTATAATTTCCGAACAAATGTACATAAGAAAATGAAATTCACAATACAGATACCTTGTTTCATGCTAAGCACGAGAAAGGGTTGAACAGAAGCGCACACGTCAAAACAAAGACGGTTGGTGGCGCTAGGGGAAGTGCTGCTTGGCGTGGTGCGCGTGCGTTACTGTGACTCCAGTCGCTGCATCGCGAGGATGGTTCTGTACACCGCACAGGAATGCGTGTTCATTGTTAAAAACTACTGGATATCGGGATCGTATCAGACCGTTCAACGTGAATTTTGCCGTGAATTTGGATGCCGTAAAGGACCATCGAAATCATCAATACATCATTTGGTGAACAAGTTCGAAACAACAGGAACGTTGCTTACGGGACATGGAGGCGCGCGTCCACGGATGTCCGAGGACACAGTACAGAATGTGCGGCAATGTCTTTTTCAGTCCCCTAAGAAGAGCTTGCGTCGATTATCACAGGAGGTAGGGATGTCAAAGTCAACTGTGCAAAGAGCCGCCAAAAGAGCCAAGCTGTTTCCATATCGTCCAGTCGTCCAGGAGTTGAAGACTACAGATTGGGAAAAGCTCGTGATGTATTGTCGTTGGTTGCAAGCTTTGTTGCATAACAATCCAGGAATCCTAGACTGTACTTGGTTCACAGGTGAAGCTTGGTTCCATCTCTCCGGTTATGTGAACTCACAGAATACTTAGGTGTAGGCCACCGAAAATCCGCATGTGTACCATGAGATTCCACTTCATCCCTTGAAGGTGGGAGTTTGGTGTGAAATTTTCCGACAGCATATCATTGGACCCATCTTTTTTGAAGATACAGTAAACACACAAGTTTACTTACACATCTTCAGTGAATTTGTGAATCAGCTGGACGATCAAGAACTGCGTCGCGGTTATTTCCAACAAGACGGAGCAACATGCCATACTTCCAACGTGGCCATGGCAGAAATTGAGTCCTTTTTTGGAGACAGGATAATCTCCAAAGGATTGTGGCCGCCAAGATCCCCGGATTTGACATTACCTGATTTCTTATGGGGTTTTCTTAAAGGTTGTGTCTACAGAAACAACCCACGATCACTGCAAGAATTGCGAAACAACATTGAGAATGCGATTCACGAGATCACACCGGAGACTCTACATCGGACTTTTCATAATATGGAACGCCGTGTACAAACATGTCTTGACGTCCAGAGAGGACACCTTCAGCACCTGCTGTGACGGTCATGTATTCAGCATGAAACAAGGTACGTGTATTGTGAATTTCATTTTCCTATGCATATTTGTTCGGAAATTATAACGTTTTTTCGGGTTCGAAAGCTAGTGGGACGCACTGTATAAGATTCCAAACATATCCGAAGGACGCTTCGCATACTTCATACATATTCATTCCAAACCTTAACCTTCTGTTTGGAATGAATTGTTTCCAAGCCGTTCTTTCCACATTAAAACTCTTATCAACACTAATTTCTCTTACCGGAATATATAGTTTTCATTCGAGGAACAATTGTCAACCACAGCCTTTATTTTCCACAATGCATTTTCATTGTGATTTCTTTGAATTATCAACGAAATGTAGAAATTTGTTGATCAAAACAAATCAGTTCAAACCCATTATTTCTGGAAAAGCTGGTGTTTCTAATATACGTTTTTGCTATAGTACAACGAAATATCCGGTTTCCACACTATTGATTATAAAAGTAATAATGCTATATAACACCACGTATCATTTGCATCAACTGCAGACAACTGATGAGTTCTACTCCTCTTCCCCAAATCTTTCTTCACAGCGAAAACTTGCGAAACAAATCTATTGGTTTCGTCCACCATGATATTTATTACTTCTTCAGGGCAAAATAATAACTCCAATGCGTTGTCCTTATTGTTAATATTCACCTTGATTCCACTATGATGGCTAAAGTTTTCAGGGTTAATTTGCACTTGCTTTTTTGTCCAGATGACACCGCCCAAAGAAGCTAAACCATCATCGGCGAAATCAGATTCTTCCCCACCCTCTTCAACATCAAAATCGAAATCGCTATCACTACTATCTGAATTGTCTAACAGTAAATCCAATTCTATATCTTTATCGCTCAAATTTCGTTTCGACGATATTGTTATGCCCTTCAATTCACAAGCGAAAGCTTACAATACTGCATAAAATAACTCTTGCAAAATGTAGCTTTTATTATTCTTATTCTTCTTTCAATTCAAATTTTTAGACCAATTTCAAGTAGGCGTATATATACGCCATACGCAACATGAAAGACGATAACGCACAAAAAACGCAGTTAAGGGGTTAAACAATATTTATTTAAGGAATTTGATATATACATTGATAATAGAGCGCTCACTTGGTTTATTAATAATTTTCGAAGAATCCTTAAGTATGGCTCTTTGAAAGAGCAGTTATATCAGTGCAGTTTTAAAATTCATCATATTAGAACTGTTGATAATAAAGTAGCTGATTTTCTTTCTAGGACCTAAGATATAATGAATTACGAAATTAAATGCAATCGGAGTGATAGTGAAAATAAGGAACATCTTGTTATGGTGAACCTATGGAAATTGCCCTTCATTAGTGAACCATTGGTAGAATAGCAAAGAAAGGTTCCTTGACATCAGATTATAATAGATCTAAGGAAAAACATCGTGGAGTATTATCATCTTGAATATTTAACAGATGGGCATTAGGGAATTTATAGAACTTTGCTAAGAAAACAATGAAAAGGTTCACTTGGGAAGGACTAGTTCAATACGTGAAAGAGTAGGTCAAAGGTTGTCCTGAGTGTCAAAATGCCAAACCCTCAAATCAGAGAAAGATGGGTAGATTAGAATCGCA
Organism: Thermobia domestica; assembly: GCF_964235325.1. Classification (NCBI taxonomy): domain Eukaryota; kingdom Metazoa; phylum Arthropoda; class Insecta; order Zygentoma; family Lepismatidae; genus Thermobia; species Thermobia domestica. The sequence goes on from NC_137455.1 coordinate 120,709, forward strand.
GATAGTGGAGAGACCTAATGCTAATTGGATGATTCATATCATAGGGCCCTTGCCTGTGAGTGAAGGTTTTTCATATGTACTAATAGTAAATAATGCAACTCGTTTCTGTATGCTCGAGAAGCTGCGACGTGTCTTCTAAGAATATTTGTGATAAATTATATGATCCTTTCACAAAATTTTGGTTTGTTGAAAGTTTGTCAAATGACAACGCTTATGTATTCTCCTCAGACTATTTTAAGAAATTTTTGTTTAGTATTGGGGCTAAACATATTAAGCCCATACTATCTGAAGCCAACTTGGCAGATAGATATATCAAAACTTTGAAATATGCGCTTAAATCCTACTTTGCAGAACAGCAAAATAAGTGGAGTTCAGCCATAAGAGAGTTGTAATTTAATTTGAATCTTTGTCAGCATGAGGGTATAAGAACAGTTCCTTCAGAACTTTATTTGGGTAAATCTCTAAATAGTCCGTTGGAAATAAAATGGCAAATTTATAATGCTGATATGCAAGGACAAAAATGTAGTCATGGAAAAGAGCTATGGTTAACATGAAAAATTATTGAGAAAAATATTTGAAAATCAAAAAAGTAAATTTACAAATAGAAGATAAGGTTTTAGTAAAACAATCATGAAAAATCATCACTAAAGGATAAAATAAGTAAATGTTTATATTACACGTGGATTGCACCTTTCACTATAATCAAATTTTTAACCTAAACTCAGTTTTGTTACAATAGTAGAAAACGAGCAAAATATGAAAAGAGCACATGTAACAGACTTAAAAATATTGGGATGCGTAGGAATGTATAAATTGCTAAAATTCAATATATGTAATCTTAATATGAATCTGAATTTGGACACCAAAATGATATTAAAAGCTAATCAAATACAAGATTTAATTATAACGTAGAATTAGAATTAGTTTAGTAATAGGTTAAGGTAGAATAAATTTTAGATTAAGTTTACATTATCATATTCATTTTCATTGTCATTGTAACATTATAGTTTCTAATGTAAGGAATCTTGCAATTCAATTATGTAAATGAATAATCTAAATAGAACTCTTCATTTAAGGAAGACAATTTTTTTATAAAAGATGAGATAGCTTTAGTATATTTCAGGTATCACTAAAGGGTTTATCACTTGTAAAGATTGACCAAATTAGGATACAGTAAGAAGCTGTTATGTAAAGGATGAAGTATGTTTATAAACCAGAAGAATGAAGATTTCCAGGAAAATAGAGCTGCAGCCAGCATCTGTATATGCAGCGGAAATCTTTTCTGTAAAGGACTTAAGGAATGGGATACAGAATATAATTTTTTTTTTGTGAATTATAATAATTTTCTAAGGGGTGGTGATTCGTATCGTGTACACGTTCCAAGTTTAAAAAAAGAAATTGAAATGCAAGAATTATGAACTTAATAAAAAGAAAAGGAAATGAACAATAATGTAAAATCTAAGGAAATTTAAATTGCATTGTAATGGTCATCGAAATGAAATCAACAAATGTCATTCTTTTTACATTTTTATAATTGTGAAAGTAACGTCTTTGGTTCAGTATTCTTTCGAAGTAAGGTATTGTGTAAATAAGTGCTCTGGAAGTCATGAGGTATACGCGTGATGACGTGGTTGTCGGTTGCACTGATCTGGCCTTGGTGAGTGGGCGGAGTCTTCCTCCTCCACCACGCTTCGACCAAGCGAACGAGCGACTGCCGAGTCATTACTTTTCGAGACACGTAGCAGCGACGCATCTTTCAACTGGATGTTGTTTTCCTTTCGTGTGACTTCAATTCTGTGAAGTTTAAATGGAGACCGAAGTGATAGAGTTAAGAAGTTTAAATTACTAAATAAAAAACTTGAGTTTAATTCGTTTTTTCCTTATTATGTTAAAATCAGATGGGGTAGATTAATGAGTTAAATAATTCGAGTTTACTAGAGTGAATTAAGAAGGTTGAGTTTCAAAGTAACTTCTAAATTAGTATTGTTTTATAAATGAAAACGGGTTTTGGTACTAACTTTTGGTTAAGATGTGTTAATTATATACTTAAATTTAGCTGGATATGTTAATTTTTGTAGTTGAGTTGTGCCTATTTAGGGTACTCTCGTAGGGCAGTTCAGCAATTTTTATTAAACTAAAAATAGTACTGTAAAATCGGTTAAGGCAGTTACATTGCTCTGACGTTTAAATAACTAGTCGGTTAGCCTGTTTGATTAATAAATTAAAATAGTGGTAACTTTTTCGGTTCATTAAACATATTGAATTTTGTTGAGGGTAGGATTAAAATTAATTCCGGCTATAAATTCTGGCACTATTTAGGAATTAATAAAGTGATCGCGCTGAACAGTTATAATTAGTACCTATTTTAAAGTTCTAAAACATTTTAAAGCAGTAATCTCTGTTATAAAAATCTGGAAGTAGTCAGGAAATGATAAAGTGAGAGCGCTGAATAGTAGTATTGTTACCTTGTTTAAAGTTTCTAATATTTTAAAACCAAATAACTTGCATGAGTTTAGAAAATATTTGCGTAATTCTTTGTGAAAGATGTAAGTGTTCTTGAAATTAAACTTGTGAATTTTACAATTAATAGTTAAAGTTGAGAATTGGGACTCATTCATTTCTGTATTGCAATTGGTAGTTTTGTTGATAAGGTCTATTTCTAAATCCATGGTTGTGACGTGACTATCAGGATAAAAGCGTCAGAATTTTTAATATAAGAAATATTTGAATCTGGTGAGTATTATAAATTACTGCTTATGGTTGGGTAGAGTAGAAGTAAATTAAGTACTGGTAGAATTTCACCTCTCGCTTCACCCAATGGGTAGCTGAAATTGGATTAATAGTATTCGCAAAATTAAAAAAAATAGATTGCCGTCTGGTTTAAACAAAAAAACAATAAATTAAAATCGATAAAAGTATTTTTTTAACTTTCCTATTTCCTGCTGATTAGAAATAGTGATGCCTGAAGAATAAAATTAGACTTTGAATGTATTATACCTTATTGCTTCAATTCAGAGTTGATATTTTACAATTTTTGATAATTTGTCTGCAGTACTTTCAATTATTCAATTCAATATATATATATACATATATATATATATATATATATATATATATATATATATATATATATATATATATATATATATATATATATATAATTATACTGCTATGTAGAAAACATCCGAATTAATATCATTCAGAATTCACTAATATATATTAGTGAATTCTGAATGATATTAATTCGGGTGTTTTCTACATAGCAGTCAAATTAATTATTAAAAGTTTTGAATCGAAAACTAAATTTTATTTCTACCTGAATAATTTGGTCAGAATTTGAATGAAGTTAGTTATGTTAATTGGCATAGGCGAAAAAGTTTATTTTTGAGCGGATTTACAGGTGCAACTGAGAGGTACTGCTTCGGCTGAAGTCACTCGCCCTTTAAATAATCCACACAAAAAAGGGAATTTTTTGCTTGTTTGCAAATTACGGTTATAGAAAGTGTGATATCGATAGTTTGTGACATGAGTCTCACTTATATAAGCAAAATCACATGATATATGCTCATAACGGAAAGCAAATGTAGAGGAGGTCACCTACTGGTATAGATACAGCCCGGTAGGTCACCCGTTAGAATACCGAATTTGTATTTGCACTTTTATTCATTTGCTTTGGAATATTCTACGTTTTTTGGTTCAGGTTTTGTTTTCGTTTTTTCGTAAAAAAAAAGAAATTGCAAGGTGCCACAGACACGTTGCATTAATTGTATTACAAGACCTGAGTTTGTCTTAATAAAAATATGAACGGTTTTCTTTATTTATAAAATTTACAATTGTTTTGTTTTACACAACTGGTCACTCAATTCGTTGCAAGTATATTATGAAATAGTTATTCCTTTTTAAAACTTCCGACACAGATAACATATTCTCTTTTACGTAGCCGCCATATTAATAAAGGCAACAACTTTGTGAGATAAATTTTGAGATAAGCCTTTTCTCTCCTATACGATTCTTATCAGAAGAAATACTTTGGGCTCAATTCTGAGGCTTAGCTACCACTCATCGCTGTGGTAGCTTTGGTCTCGAACTCAATTCCCGAAGAGATAATTTTACTTTGAATTGCATAATTGTCCCGACACTACCTGACATCATTGATTTCATCATGTAATTTAAAATAATGGGAACAATCTACATGATTATTAACACGAAAATCATGCTAAAACAACATATTTCGCATTGTGTTTATTTACCGACAGAGTAATTACCAAACTACAAAGAGTCATAATGTTTTAAGGTCGTTGCTTCGAACAAGACGAAAATTTTTGTAAAAGCAATGTACTCTTCAATAGCTGCACTTCTTGCAATCTGATATGACCGACAGTTCGACTATACAACTCACTTATTGGACAAACTGTATATTTTCGCTGATTTTAAATTATTATGCAAAATTAACATTTTATTGAAATGAAAAATAGATATTTTCTTCACTCTAAACGCTTTATAACAGGAGAGAAGTTACTTTTCTTCTTTTCCAAGCAGGGTTGAGAAAAAACATGATTTTTTTAAAAAAAAAACAAAAAGAACGTTTTTTGTTTAAAACATGTTTTTTTGTTTAAAACGTTTTTAACGTTTAAAACAAAGTACTTTGTTTTAAACCAAAAAAACATGTTTAAAATGTTTATTTTGTTTAAAACAATGATCTAAATAGGCATATATATTACATTTTTACACTCTTAGGTATTGCTTGCCATTTATATTCAACCGCTAGATCAAATTTCGGGAACTTCCCTAATCTCGATCCGCCCAAATGTTCAATTCCGGAGAAAGAAATCGGGAATTTCCCGATCTCCGTTCACAGAATATGTAGTTTAGTTTCTTTGTGTTGCGTTCTATCAGGGCTTTAAACCTCAATGGCTCAGTCTTAAAACTCAAATTAAGGCTGGAAGATGGTTTTGGCACCAATTTATTCCTGAAAGATGCAGCTTTGCTGATGTGCATTTTATGTATGTGGAAGGAGGGTAAATATCGTGTTTTTTTTAACATTTTTTGGGGGCCATTCCCCCTCTTGGGGGATAGATTCATAAAAATTGTTACGTGAAGCAATGAAGTAGGCCACTACATGGTAATATCGTGTATTTGGACTTCTTGCTTGTATGGGGCAAAGTTAGCCAATTTTTGGAGTTTTTTTTTACGTAAATTTCATTTCTTTTTACAACAAACATCAATAGCTCAGTCCTACCCTTTCAGACCTGATTTTTTGTTTACTCTCCGGTGTTATTGTTATTTTGAATTATTATTCTTTATGACTTAACAAATGAAATACAACCGTCAATTCGTTTGCAGATGTCATATTTAGAGAATTATGGACGAAACATTTTGCGTGCATTAGGGTTGAAATACGTATGTAAAATAAAAATGGGATTAATCGAACACATCATTTTGATCTATATAGTTTAGAAACTCAAAATACATCACTAAAACAAAAGGAGAATTTATAGCAAATAGCTTGTTTCGCCAAGAATAAAACAGCCTACGTGGGTGAGCTTTGTCCATTGTGATAGCTCCTACAAGTAGTCTACAAGAAATGTGCATTGCTTCCTGACAACAGATTAAAACACCACAGAAATAGTGGAAAGTGATTTAGAAAAGTTCAAAGAATTCTGACATAAAAACCCAGCCATTTAGAATCCTCCAGAGTAATTATATTAAGCTTAAAACTTAATGTACACAAATGTGACCACCAGGTCTGAGAGGGTTAATTAAGCTAGAAAGATGATTTGGTACCAAAGTATTTTTGAGGGACGAAGCTTTCCGTCAGTTGCATTTTATGTATATAGGGGGTACATATGTACAGCCGAGAGAGGGAGGATGAAGTTTTTTTTTTAATTTTTCATCAAATTCTTTTCATCAGGTTTTGGCGGGTATTTCTCCCCCCTTTGTGGTACATCCCTAAAAATTGGTATGTGAAGCAATGAAGTAGTCCCCTACATGATAGTAACCTGTATGTGTACTTGTTTACAGAGGAAGAGGGAGTCAAATTTGGTTAATTTACATTTATTTTCGGGACGATCCCATATAACACAAGATATATTTCACTGAAGTGATCTAGAAGCATAATTCTTGTTCGTATACATGATGTGTGCAGCAAAAATAATTTGCATATGGACGTGGTACTATAGTGGGGGAGGGGAGAAAATGTCTAATTCAATGAATGGTTTTCTGGGTATATATATATTTTTTTAAAAATATTTCCTACATAAAACGAATTCATTACACAATGGCAGCAAAGGCTACCATTTCTTATATTATTGTCACAAGTATGTGGCCTACACATTAGCATCATTTTGTCAGCGTAGGGAGACTGCGAGGGTTGCCAGGGCTCCACAAAGTCAATATTTTCATATTTTTAATGATTTTTTTATGTCTGTTCTTTTTCTATGAATACGCAGGGCCGTGCTGGGATACTAATGAGGGCGGTGGACAAGTCTACTAAAAGCGCGCCCATACAAACGGGAATATATATATATATATATATAGAGAGAGAGAGAGAGAGAAAGTGTGGGTGCCATTTTATATCAAAATCACCACCAAATTTGTTTTAGTATTAACGTAAATAGCTAACCTCGAATCGACATCCTCTTTATTACAGAAAAACTTTTTAGTTCCTGTAATAATATTTCTGTCAAATAAAAAGAAGCTAAATGTATCAACAACTTAATATAGCACGCCTATGGACGCAGGAGGTTCATTGCCGCGTTTACAAAAGCTCTCCATTGATTTCTGTCCTTAGCCAACTGAACCCAGTTTCTACTTTATATTTCAATCTCTTGCGCCTCGATCTTCCTAACGGTCATTTTCCTATTTGGATTTCCAATTACAACTTCGAAAGCGTTTGCCCCTTTCCCCATTCCCGTTCCTTTTGGAGTTGGAGTATTGGTTTAAGAATCTTGTTTTCAAATACTTTGAGTCCGATTTTCCCTCAGTCATTGAGCATGTTTCGCAACCATACAGCACAACAGGCATGATTATCGATTTATATTTTGGGATACAAATTCCTCAACAGAATTAGCGACAACAAAAGATGTTTAACAATAATAGCACGAAATCCCTGCTTTCAGTTGACATCAAATTTTTTAGTGATTGTGGTTTTGGTGTGTTAATAATGATCCTAGATATTTGAAAGTATCCACTTTGTCGAAAGAAAATATTATTTGGTATTTTAACGCATCAATAAAATGCAGTATTACGATCCCGACAAACTTCCATTTATTCGTTTTCTCTGCATTTACTTTTAAGCCTATATCCCTGCAAGCGTTAATTAAGTTTATTGCATTCCTTTCTATTATTCTATCATTACTTATTACATTTACACCATCAGCATACGCCATAAGCTGGCAAATACAATTCAGCTCTAGGACCTGATTGCTGTCTTTGATTTTCCTTATCGTGTTCTCCAGAACAAAGTTAAATAATAATGACGACAACGCATCTCATTGTTTCAGGTCATTCTCAACGTGAAAGCTCGTGAACAAGAATTTCTCTACTCGAACCCTACTTTGGGATTCATTTAAAGATATCTTAACTAATCTACCTTTTTCGGTATTGCAAATTATGTAAGCATATTGTACAATGTTTCCCTTCTACCAGAGTCTAAAGTCAATAATTGATGTGCCAGCATGTTGTATTCTCATTTCTTTTCAAGTATTAGTCGAATGGTAAATATCTGGTCGATAGTTGATCGATTTACCTAAATCCGTTCTGATAATCTCCAATAATTTCATCTGCGTATAGAGTCAATCTTGCTAATACAATGTTTAAGAGAATTTATTGTATGTCGACAGAAGAGAAATGCCTCGATAATTATTAAATCTGTTTTGTTGCTTTTCTTCTGAACTGGAACAATGATTGATTCTCTTCGTTCTTGTGGTAATTTCTCCTTGTTCCAGATAAGGAGAATGAGTTTGTGTATCTTGCTATAAATTTTTCCTCTCTAGCTAAAATTAAGTCAACCAGAATTTCGTCTACACACGGAGATATGTGTTTATTTTTTAAAAATAGCGATTTCTGTTTCTGTCTGGTTAGATTCTGGAATATATGGTTATGCTGCATGCATTTCACTTTCTCCACGCGCATTAGTTTTTGGCTATGTTTTAAGCAAATCGTCAAAGAAATCTGTCCATCTATATAAGATGCTATCTGTATCAGTGAGAACTGTTCCTTTAGCTTTCTTTAATATATAAGCAGGAAGTTGATAGCCTTTCTTAAATTCGTTGATGCATTTATACATCCGAATGTTTTTATTGATGCATCCGAATGTTTTTGTTTTTACTATTTTTACTATTATCTTCAAGTTAATTAATTTTAACTTTTCGTCGCGTTTCTTTGTTCTAAAAGTTTTAAAAGTTTTCTGCCAGATGACAATGAAATTTTATGTAGTTATTTCGTTCGGATTTTGTAGCCAACGCTGTTTCTTCTGTTTTTTCTTGTCTGCTACTTTAGTAGATTCCTGGTTGAACCATGGTTTGTTCCTACGTATTTCTGCGTGTCCGAATATTTCTTTTGCTGAAATTTTAATGTTATCTCTAATTGCAACCGAGTATCTTGAACACTAGTGCACTCCGAACTTTCTAAAACCGAAATCTATTCGACACTTCAATCTGGCTCCCCTCTCACCTGACTCTCCTCTATTTAAAAAAAATAAATAATAAACCGCTCCGTTTTCAGATATTGAATATTTCCTTTATTCAAACGATAGTCTCTCTCGTACTATCACAATCAACTCCTCTGAACGACGGAACATTAGTTGTGCGAGACTATTCTTTTCTGCCTACTAAAAGTGATCAGTTTGAATCAGGCCCGTGCTGGCCCACCGGGACACCGGGACGTGTCCCGGTGCGCCCTCCGAAATATCACACTATAAATAATGGTATAAGTTTTTAGTAATAAATTCTTACAGTTTTATAGGTAAAGAACCCGTGAAAGGTGCAGTGCGCCCTTTACATTAGGCGCCCTTCCGAGACCACATCAAAGATGAACGATTTTATTTACTCTTCTGTATAGCACAGTTCTGTACAATAAATACACACACTTATTGTTGGCGAAGAACCCGTGAAAGGTACAGTGCGCCCTTTACATAAGACGCCCTACGAAACATCACATTATAGATAAGTGATTTTAGTTATCCGGTATACCAGCTTTGCTTAATAAATTCAAATACTGACTGGTAGTACAGAACCTGTGAAGAATACAAGGCACCCTTTACATAGGATGCCCTGCGAAATATCACATTATTTTTTTTTTTAAATTTTATTCTTCTGTATTTCAGTTTTATATTATAAATTCATACAGTTGCTATTGGCAGAGAACAGGTAAAGAGTATAATCACTTACAAAATATTATAAAGTTATATATCTATAAAACGAAACAATGTGATACATCAAAAATAGTTCGGATAGTCAAACGTACGATGCATTTATGTAATACTATACTGACACTAGTCTCTAATTTACGATTTTTACGGCATCGAAGCTTTCACAGTGTTAATATGCATCCATATATGCGAGCATATTGATTGTTCTTGTGCGTTTTAAAGCAGTGTTCGGATAATCAGTACCTGTTGTATTTCTGAAATATAGCTGTATTAATTTCCGTAAAATGTGGTCTTCCTGTCACCACTGCACGGCATCTCCTCAGGTTGTGGATCGAGGACAAGGCCTCTGGGATATAGAGGTTAGCTGCGAATATACTGAGTAAGCAGTCGCGGAAAGACAAGGGGTTATAATCCAGCTTGAGAATTTGGTGTGAGGCTAACAACCTCATCCTGTAAAAAAAAAAAAAAAAAAAAGAGGTTTGTTCAGATAAGTTTCAGAATCCTCGGATCAGAACTGATAACTTGACACGAATTCCACAAAGTAAAATCGACATAAGATTTTGAACATGAAATGTAAGAAGTCTCTATAGGACGAGCTCGTTAAAATTTGTAAAAAAATGAGTTTCGAAATAGAGGTTAGACCTAGTGGGATATCAGAACGTTAGATGAGAAGGAAATGGAGGAGTCAAGTCGGGAAATTTTACGTTCTTTTACGGTGAACAAATTAAAAATTACCAACTGAAAACAGAGCATTCCGTTCACAAACGAATACGTAATATCAGCAGTTACATAGGTTGAATTTGTTAATATATTTTCTTTTACTTCTCTTACGGGTCGGTGGTGTAATATTATTTTAAATGCACATGCTCCAACAGAAAATAAGGATGGCGATTTAAAAAATACATTTTTTATGAAAGAATAGAACGGGTATTTGATCATCTCCTGCAATAGCATATGAAAATTCTGTTAGGCGGTTTCAATGCGAAGGTAGGACCAGAGCATATTTTTAAACCGATTATAGGGAATAAATGTTTGCATGAGGAAGGTTGTGACAATGGCGTTAGACTCGTGAACTGTGAAATATCCAGAAACCTTATCGTGAAGATTACAAAATTCCAACATCGCGACATTCATAAATATACTTGGACTTCATCAGATGAAAAAACACATATTCAAACTGATCATGTTTCAGTAGACATAAAATAACAGTCTAGCACAACTGATGTTCGGTCGTTCAGAGGAGATGACTGTGATAGTAAGAGAGACACTATCGTTGAATAAAGGAAATATTCAATAGCTGAAAACGGAGCGGTTTAATTTTTTTAAATAGAGGAGAGTCAGGTGAGAGGGGAGCCAGATTGAAGTGTCGAATAGATTTCGGTTTTAGAAAGTTCGAAGTGCACTACTGTTCAAGATACTTGGTTGAAATTAGAGATAACATTAAAATTTCAGCAAAAGAGATATTGGAGCACGCAGAAATACGTAGGAACAAACCATGGTTCAACCAGGAATGTACTAAAGTAGCAGAGAAGAGAAAACAGAAGGAATTGCGTTGGCTACAAAATCCGAACGAAATAACTACATAAAATTTCATTGTCATCTGGCAGAAAACTTCTAAAACTTTTAGAACAAAGAAACGAGACTTTTGAAAGTTAAAATTAATTAACTTGAATATAATAGTGAAAACAAAAACGTTCGGGACATGTATAAATGAATCAACGAATTTAAGAAAGGCTATCGACTTCGTGCTTATATATTAAAGAAAGCTAAAGGAACCGTTTTCACTGATACAGATAGCATCTTAAATAGATGGAAAGATTTCTTTGACGATTTGCTTAACACATAGCCAAAAACTAATGCGCGTGGAGAAAGTGAAACGCATGCAGCATAACCGTATATTCCAGAACCTAACCAGACAGAAACAGAAATCTCTATTTAAAAAAAAATAACACACATCTCCGGGTGTAGACGAAATTCTGGTTGACTTAATTTTAGCTGGAGAGGAAAAATTTTAGAGCAAGATACACAAATTCGTTCTCATTATCTGGAACAAGGAGGAATTACCACAAGATTGAAGAGAAACAATCATTGTTCCAGTTCAGAAGAAAAGCAACAAAACAGATTTAATAGTTATCGAGACATTTCTCTTCTGTCAACATCCAATAAATCCTCTTAAACATTGTATTAGCAAGATTGACTCCATACGCAGATGAAATTATTGGAGATTATCAGAACGGATTTAGGTAAAAATCGATCAACTATCGACCAGATATTTACCATTTGACTAATACTTGAAAAGAAATGAGAATACAAGATCCTGGCACATCAATTATTGACTTTAGTCTCTGCTAGGAGGGAAACATTGTACAACATGCTTACAGAATTTGCAATACCTAAAAAGGTAGATTAATTAAGATATGTTTAAATGAATCCCAAAGTAGGGTTCGAGTAGAGAAATTCTTGTTCACGAGCTTTCACGTTGAGAACGACCTGAAACAAGGAGATGCGTTGTCGTCATTATTATTTAACTTTGTTCTGGAGAACACGATAAGGAAAATCAAAGACAGCAATCAGGTCCTAGAGCTGAATTGTATTTGCCAGCTTATGGCGTATGCTGATGGTGTAAATGTAATAAGTAATGATAGAGTAATAGAAAGGAATGCAATAAACTTAATTAACGCTTGCAGGGATATAGGCTTAAAAGTAAATGCAGAGAAAACGAATAAATGGAAGTTTGTCGGGATCGTAATACTGCATTTTATTGATGCGTTAAAATACCAAATAATATTTTCTTTCGACAAAGTGGATACTTTCAAATATCTAGGATCATTATTAACACACCAAAACCACAATCACTAAAAAATTTGATGTCAACTGAAAGCAGGGATTTCGTGCTATTATTGTTAAACATCTTTTGTTGTCGCTAATTCTGTTGAGGAATTTGTAGCTCAAAATATAAAACGATAATCATGCCTGTAGTGCTGTATGGTTGCGAAACATGGTAACTGACTGAGGGAAAATCGCAGACTGAAAGTATTTGAAAACAAGATTCTTAAACCAATATTCGAACTCGAAAATGAACGGGAATGGGGAAAGGCGGAAACTTCATAAGGAGGAACTGCATAACTTTATACCGTTTACCAAATATTGTTAGGGTCATCAAGTCTAGGAGGCTCAAATACTCAGGTTATGTAGCCAGAATGGAAGAAATTAGAAACGCGTTCAAAGTTGTAATGGAAATCCAAATAGGAAAATGACCGTTAGAAAGACCGAGGCGCAGATGGGGGACAATATTAAAATAGTTCTTGCAGAGATTGAAATATAAAGTAGAAACTGGGTTCAGTTTTCTAAGGACAGAAATCAATGGAGATCTTTTGTAAACGCCGCAATGAGCCTACTGCGTCCATAGGCGTGCTATATTAAGTTATTGATACATTAAGCTTCTTTTTATTTGGCAGAAATGTTATTGCAGGAACTAAAAAGTTTTTCTGTAGTAAAGAGGATTTCGATTCGAGGTTAGCTGTTTACGTTAATACTAAAACAAATTAGATGGTGATTTTGATATAAAATGGCACCCATACTTTCTCTCTCTCTCTCTCTCTCTCTCTCTCTCTCTCTATATATATATATATATATATATATATATATATATATATATATATATATATATATATATATATATATATTTCCGTTTGTATAGGCGCCCTTTTAGTAGACTTGTCCACCGCCCTCATTAGTATCCCAGCACGGCCCTGGTTTGAATATGTGTTGTTCCATCTGATGAAGTCCAAGTATATTTATGAATTTCGCGATGTTGGAATTTTGTAATCTTCACGATAAGGTTTCTGGATATTGCACAATTCACGAGTGTAACGCCGTTGTCACAACCTTCCTTATGCAAACATTTATTCCCTATAATCGGTTTGAAAATATCCTCTCGTCCTACCTTCGTATTGAAACTGCCTGACAGAATTTTCATATGGTATTGGAGGAGATGATCAAATACCCGTTCTATTCTTTCGTAAAAACTGTAATTTTTTTATCGCCATCCTTATTTTCTGTTGAGACATGTGCATTTAAAATAATATTACATCACCGACCCGTAAGAGAAGTAAAAGAAAATCTATCATTAACAAATTCAACCTATGTAACTGCTGATATTACGTATTCGTTTGTGAACGGAAAGCTCTGTTTCTAGTTGGTAATTTTTAATTTGTTCCCCGTAAAATAACGTAAAATTTCCCGATAAGACTCCTCCATTTCTTCTCATCTAACTTTCTGATATCCCACTAGGTCTAACTTCTATTTCGAAACTCATTTTTTACAAATTTTAACGAGCTCGTCCTATAGAGACTTCTTATATTCCATGTTCAAAATCTCATGTCGATTTTACTTTCCTGAGTTCGTGCCAAGTTATCAGTTCTGATCCGAGGATTCTGCGAACTTATCTGAACTATCCTTTCTTTACAGGATGAGGTTGTTAGCCTCACACCAAATTCTCAAGCTGGATTATAACCCCTTGTCTGTCCGCGACTGCTTACTCAGTATATTCGCAGCTAACCTCTATATCTCAGACGCCTCCTCCTCGAACAACAACCTGAGGACGCGCCGTGCCGTGGTGACAGGAAGACCACATTTTACGGAAATTAATACAGCTATATTTCAGACATACAACAGGTACTGATTATCCGAACACTGCTTTAAAACACACAGTAACAATTAATGTGCTCGGATATACGGATGCATATTAAGACTGTGAAAGCTTCGATGCCGTAAAAATCGTAAATTAGAGACTAGTATTAGTGTAGTATTACATAAATGCATCGGACATTTGACTATCCGAACCATTCTTGATGTATCACATTGTTTCGATTTATAGATATATAACTTTATAATATTTTTGTAAGTGATTATACTCTTTACCTGTTCTCTGCCAATAGCAACTGTATGAATTCATAATACAGAACTGAAATACAGAGGAATAAATTTTTTTAAAAAAAATAATGTGATTTCGCAGGGCATCTTATGTAAAGGGCGCCTTGTATTCTTCACAGGTTCTGAACTAACAGTCAGTATTTGAATTTATTATACAAAGCTGGTATACAGGATAACCAAAACCACTTATCTATAATGTGATGTTTCGTAGGGCGCCTTATGTAGAGGGCGCACTGTACCTTTCACGGGTTCTTCGCCAACAATAAGTGTGTGTATTTATTGTACAGAACTGTGCTATACAGAAGAGTAAATAAAATCGTTCATCTTTGATAATTCTCAGAAGAGCGCCTAATGTAAAGGGCGCACTGCACCTTTCACAGGTTCTTTACCAATAAAACTCTAAGAATTTATTACTAAAAACTTGTACCTTTATTTATACTGTGATATTTCAGAGGGCGCACCGGGACACGTCCCGGTGGACCAGCACGGGCCTGTGAATACGGCGGGAATTTCACGAATGTTACCTCGTTGGAATTTGTGGTCTATAAGCTTTCCAATGGTGTATAACTCATGACTCTTGTGATAACCAGTTGCGGTCACCAGAGCCCCGAACATGAGAGTCTACCGTTTTGTTAAAATCCCTGGCGGGTATCTGGAGTTAATTGTGTTGTTATGCCGTAGACACTAATCATTATTAGCTACCCATGTTGTACATAGAGATGTATCTTGAAAACTGTTTAGTTAAAATGTCATTTGCTCCTTGTAGGCCAGTCACTGCTCTTTTCTATGAGTTGTATTTGTCAGAGTATTTCTTCTAACTTATGATGTGAGAACTGTTCATTATTATGGAAATGATAGTGATCAAAAAATACCCAAGTTTTGAATTTGTGAATTTGGATCTTAGAATAGTGTATATGTGTTTAACCTCTATTATTCTAGGAAATTAAGAAATGTTCAAATACTTCACTTGAATTTCTGTTGGTTTAGTTATATGCACATTGGTGAGCAGAATTTCGTTCAGTAATTGCTGTTATAATAAGAATATAACTCTGCTTGTAATTTTCTCCATGCACAAATCCTGCGGAGGATGGGTTGTTTCTTAGAATATTAAATTAGTTTCTCCAATCTGATATTTTAGTTGTTTTAAACATGTCCAACCAGCATCGAAAAAAAAACACGTTTAAAACAATTTGTTTAAAACGTTTAAAACAAACTGAATAAAACAACAGCCCTCGTTTAAAACACTTGTTTTAAGCATTTTGTTTTAAACATATCAACCCTGTTTCCAAGCAGGTGTTCTTCAGACAGGTTGACGCAGACAAAAAGGAAACACTCTTTATTGAACTGAATGTTTATCTAATTAGTAGAGTGCTTCAGAACAGCAGACATTTTTTTTCCTTTCTTGAGTTAAGTTACCATCTCATGATTTTGGCTACTAAAACTATTTTGTGTATACTTTTCATATAAATGATTATCAGCGTTTAGAAACCTTTTTTTAAATACGAAATTGTTCAATTTACAGACCAGGTGCAAAGATCGACACACTGGCGCTTTATTATCTTAACTACGGTGGGAACTACGCTTGTAATCACTGTTAATTGCAAACGCGAAGCTTACCTTCCATAATTGACGATCTGTATTCTTTTCTATTAAACTGTTTTACATTGCACTAACGTAATAAGATATCCATTAGTTATAGACTGAATTTCTAAAGTTGGTCTGCAATACTTACTCCACCTGGACAAACAAATTCACTTTCCCATGGGACAAAAAGATGTGTTGCCAGGACCACTTAAAATACCATACTTATATTTGCATTGATTCTGAGTAAAACTTGTAATCTTTTCCATAGCAAATCCTAAAAGACACTGCCAACCAAAGGCATCCTTCTGGGATCTTCCCGAATGTTCGTAGAAGCAGGAAGTTCGCGCTTGGTATTCACAAAGGAAGGCACGTGAAAGCTTCCTTGGAACGGACTTACTTGTATTATAGTTCACATATGACCTCGATTAAGTAGTGAATAAATTTGTTGGACTACAGCCCGACATACAACAAAGGATAAATGAACAAAATGTATTCTTCACAATTAGTATTGTTAAGTGTGTTGTTCCCCTAATAGCACACGACGTCCCATTTTGATCCCAATTATCCCATATAGTTCCTGGGATTATCGGTACAATGAGTAGACATCCCATGGACGTCTACATGGGACGTCCTAAAGGATTCCCATGTAGGATGTCCACGAGACGTCCCGGATACGACAGGAGATCCAGGGAAATCCCACGCCGGACATCCTAGGATCACATTATCCCAAGATATACCAGTGGACATCCCTTTGATGTCCCGTTGAATATCTCGTTTCCCGGGATATTAGCGAACATCTGGGCATCACGCGGAGGTCCTATGGATGTCCCGCAGCAAATTCGAATGATTCCGCGATGTCCGTTCTCCATTGCGTATCAGTGTCGGAAGTCCCGTACGTCCGTGTGCAATGTGGGTCTTAAAGGCAACAAGACTTCGTTGGAAATTAGTGTTTTACCCAATCCCCCATACTTACTACACCCGTTCTATAATGAAAGCCAAACAACGAAGTGAGCAGTGTTTTAGTGCATGTGATAAGAAATGAAATGAAATCTGTAAGTTTTACGTCCCATAGTTATGCCGGTTACGCTAAAGCAGACGATGTTGATGAGAGACGAGTGAAAATGGTGGAATGAAGAAAGTGGGAGGAAACGGGAGAACCCCGAGAAAACCCACGAGCACGCTGCTTGTCCACCACAAAGTCCACACGGCGCGAGCTGGTATCGAACCAGGGACCCCAAGCACCGGAGGTGAACGCTCTACCACTGAGCCACCGCGCCCAAAATTCTTACCCAAAATATTAGAGGAACTACTTATTGTATACATCTTGTATTTAAGAGGATTTTTATAATAAAAGGTGATGGGAAAGTCCAAATTTCCGTGTATAATAATTGCTCTAACCTAGCAGAGAGAATTTTACATGGTAGATGCGTCGGCGTCTATTTAGACATTTAAGGACTTTCCTACGGGACGCTTTTTATTAACGGAAAAACCGACTTAGAAGTTTTAAAGTGTTAGTGTTACTAAAGCAGGATTACATAAAGATAATATCCGTGTTGCTGTAGCATTCTCATTACATTTAGCGGTAAATTGATTCGCTTTAGGCTGGCAGGTATTTATGCCGACAACTAGATTTGGAAAAAATATGTATAGAGGAAGCGATAGTAATATAACAAAATCAGGCTCCCAATTACCTGTAAGTATTCCCCATCTACCTAGATACTCAGGTCACAGTACAGACGACCCGGATCGATTTTTCATGTTATTCGATCATTTGTCTTTACTCCACGCATGGACCCCGTAAAGAAGAAAGAAATTCTTCCGATGTATTTACAGGATGTAGCTCTCGATTTTGTTTTACAATTACAGTCAGAATCAATTTAACAACCTAAACTACGATGAACTTAAAATCAAATTAATTTCATTGTCTCTTCGAAATTGATCAGCATATAAGGCAGAATTAGAAATTTTCCAAATACAGCAGAACGAAAATGAGTCGGCCGATTCATATTTTTAAGGAAATTAAGGGTCATTACACAGCTAATGCCAGAGGCTTCGGAGAAACAGAAGATCCATTTTGTTTCATTGGGATTACAAAGTAATTTATTATAGAAGATAGCGTTGGAATCCTTTCAAACAGTGCAGCGGTTGCAGAATCAACTCCATAAATTGGAAAAGGCTCAAGACCTCATGTAGAAGAGGAATTATGTGGAATTGTCACAGGCAATTCATTCTTTAATTGGCCAACCAAACCGCCCCTCAACATTTCCTTTAAATGACTATCATAATCAAGCGAATCCTAGTTAGTTATTGCCAACCTATGCACAACAGCCAACTTCTACTGTGCATCACACCCAACCTGCTCCTTGTTATTCGCAATCGTTACCTTCCGCACCTCCAGGACAGAATATTTCCCCTCCACAGTCAACGTCCAGTCAACCTGAAGTTTCAAATCCGTACCCCCATCAAAGTGAAAACCCGTCCCCACAACCTCCTCAAACGGATCTCACTAAACTAGCCAATCAAATGGCCGAATTATCATTAGTGTTAGCACAGAATGCTATGAAGACCAATTTCAGACGTAATAACGGAGGAAAACATCGTCAAGGAAATGGACAAAAGGCGGGCACAAAGAAAAACAACAAAGGAAATAACGATGGTAGGAAAAATAAAAAAATTGTAAAAGGAGATAAAATATCTTTGTGCGCAATGTTATAAGAACCAGCGCATCTTCGTGTTGGAATAATCCAAAAAAATTCCAACCAGGGAAACGCATAGATGGGCTCGCAGGCCAGTCAAGCCTCGCGGGCCATTCCAGGAAAGTCGGCGCGGGCCATACAGAAACCACCACGATCAAAAAACCATCACATTCAAAAAGAACAGTGAATAGCGGAAACTTTTAGTGATACGGAGAACAATTCTTTCACTCAGGCAACCTACAACGATCGCCGAGAAGTTATGTTAAGCTGGGGACACAAAATAGTAAATTATTACTTAATATTAGAGTAAATTTAAGCAGTCTCCCAGTAATAATAGACACTGGATCCAGTCTTAGTTTATGGTCCAGACGAGACGTACCTCGAAATTGCAAATTAGTGCCATTTCAGACTCGTATCAAGGGCATCGCTAATAAAGTACTGACTTTGAAGGAAATAGCTCTAATTAAATTTAAGATCAGCACCAATACTCTTTCACATTACTTCCGCATTGTAGATGCAGACTTCAGTCCGGGTTTTGGGAACGACATTCTCACTAGACTTTTTTCTCAAATAGACCTGGAGCATAATTCCATATCATTATATAGAAAACCAAGGAATTAACGGAGGAAATGTCGCAAGCAATTACTCATTCTTTGTACTTGCAGAAAAACGCAAATGTATTCACAGCTAGTAAAATTACGATCCCAGCAAAATCCCATTTCTACTTCCCTGTTTCAATTCCGAAGAAAAATCATGACGCAGCATTTTCCATCATTACTCCACTGCAATCATTGATAGAACGATATGGATTGGAGGCAATGACCATGAAAATACTAAGTAAGGACCTTACGTTATTAATCTCAAATCCTACGGCACGCATAATAACTTTAAATAAAGGCACACCAGTGGCGTATACAGAGAAGGACGTGGAAGAATTTCTTTTTCAAAATAAGACAAGAAAAAACATCAATTTAGAACACAAGAGAAACTTGAAAGATTAAAACAGACCGCTAAAACTTTTAACTTTGATCTTTTTAATATAAATCCTGATTTATCGGAATACCAGCGAATAGCTGTAAGCAATTTATTATACAAATACAGGGATGTTTCTTCATACAGTCCAGGGGATATATGTTATTTTAGGGAATACGAGCACAAAATACGCATAGATAAAAGTGCGTCATTCCATCACCGTTCCCCACCAATTCCATTAGGAATAAGAGACCAAATTGATAAGCAGATACAACAACTGTTAGATGTCAAAATCATAACCGAGACACAGACGAATAATTACTCTTCGCCTCTAATTGCGATCAAAAAACCAAACAGTTCAGATTTCAGGCTTGTGTTGAATCTCCAGGCATGTAATAGTTATACTAAATATTTAAGCATCCCGTTTCAGTCTACAGAGGATGTTTTGCACTTTTTTTTTTTTTTTTTTGCCTGTATACCGGCCATGGCGTCGACCTCCGGAATTTGCTTTATAAATGTCTAGTAAAGCTTTTATTCAAGTTTGGAAGCATCAAAGAACATGTTTTATGGTCATTTTGTAGTCACGTGTGCGATGCTTGGGGGCAGTGACGTCACAAACAACGAAGACGGCTTTTTAAAAAGGGTAACTTTTAGAGTTTTTTTTTAAAAAATCGTGACGCATTCCTATTAATCTTAGAAACATAGCTTGTACCTCGTTGGTTTCGTTTTAAAGCAGTTTCCAAATGTAGCGCTCAAATTTCCCTATTATGTACCAGAAGTGAGAAAATCCCGCCCAAATCGAAAAAGGGATTTTTCAGGAGAAAATTTCCATTTTTTTTTTTTTAATTTCTGCCCTCAGGAACATATAGACATATTAGAAGTGGTACCGTTGGAAACCTAATCTTATTTGGAACAAAGCGAGATACAAATCATGATCCTAGAGTAAATAGAAATGTGCCAGGAAATTTTTCAATGTTTGAATTCTTGCTTTATTTACACATTTTTAGTCAATTAGTTTAGTAAGTATCTACAGTATTATCACTATTTATCCTAAAATCATGAATCGTACCTCGCTCTCTTCGGCATGTATCGGCGTTTCGAACGGTATAACTTGCATATCCTTATCGTACACCTGAGGGGAGATTATTCCCCCAAAATGGACATTTTTGTAAAAAGAAAAAAAAGGAATTTTCTCCCCTCAGGTGCACGATACAGATATGCAAGTTATACCATTCGAAAGGCCAATTCATGGCAAAGAAAACAAGGTATGATTCATGTTCCTACGACAATTAGGAATGTGTCAGCAAATTATTATCTAGAATTCGGCGTTTCTTTCATGCTATAGGGGAACATGCGTATTGTTGAGACATGGGTCAATATTTTTTCTCGCCCTTAGTTTTCAAGATATGAGATTTGTATTTCGTAGTTATTACATACACTATGTAGTATATTTCGAAATATTTTGGGCGCTGAGCGTTACCACCCGGGGCGCACAGAGGGTCCCAAAATTGAAAAACAGGGATTTTTTTACAAAAATGTTCCTTTTGGGAGGAATTTTCTCCCCTCAGGTGCACGATAGAGATATGCAAGTAATACCATTCGAAAGGCCGATTCATGTCGAACAAGACGAGGTACGATTCATGTTCCTACAATGATTAGTCTTTATGCTGAAGCGGATTGGATAGAAATTGACTGAAAATGTATTATCGAGGGAAAAATGGTAAATCGGCTATAGCGTCAAGACTATTTTCCCCGTACATTCTTATTTTCACAATGAAGCAAAGTTTTTTTTGGGGGGGTACCATTCGCATGTGCGTGTCATATACCTGAGCGGAGAAATTCGCAATAAAAGAGGATTTTTTCAAAAAATCCCCTTTTTCCATTTCTCGCATTTGGTACGTAATAGGGAAATTTGACTGATGCAGTTGGAAACTCTGCTTATTTACAAAAAAAAAAAAAACTAGGTACAAACCATAATCTTAGCGTTAATAGTGTTGGTACTGTAGCTGCTTGACTGAAAGCCTAAAAATTACCTTTAAAAAATTTTAAAGGGTTAACTATCGTAATTAAAATGCTATTAGACGGCTTATCAAAAGGCATTACCAATTTTGCACATGACATTGCGATTGGTTCATATACGTGGGAACAACAACTCTCAGACTCGGAGCTTTTATTCCAAAAATTATGCAAGCATGACTTTAGAGCCAATCCCAAGAAGACGCATTTGCTGTATAGAGAACTCCCAGTATTAGGATTCCTTGTATCCGGAGAAAAGATTAGCATCTCACCGAAAATAGCAAATAAGATCAAGAATTTTAAGAAGTCGACTACTACACGAATTCTCAAGAGCTTTATAGGTCTTTGCTCTTATCTTCCAAGTCATATTAAGGACTTCACGACCAACGTAGAACCGTTTCAACGGCTCCTTACTAAAAATGCTAAATTTAAATGGACCGAAAAACACGATGCATTATTTGAGAAGCTAAAAGAAGACATTTTGAATGCCCCAATCTTTCTACCATTTCGACGGAAAGCTAGAGATAAGGCTTTATACAGATGCGAGCTCACATCAATTGGAAGGGTTATTAGCTTGTTATAACCCTAAAACTAACGAAGAAAGAATTGTTTCGTATTGCAACCATCGCCTTACAAAGGCCGAAACCAAAAGTTGTCTGGCAAAAGGCACTATAATTTTGACATATGCTATATTGAAGGAAAGAAGCATCCGGCCGATATCATGATCCTCTTAGAACAAAATAGCAATGATACTCCAGAACCCACGGACCCACATCAAGCAACCGAGGATTTGCATGCATACCGTTCCAATTCTTTAGAACCCATTCTTCAAATGCAACAACCAAGATCTTTGAAGAACTTACAGGAAGGAAAAAACCTTTGAGTTTTACGTCCCACGGTTATGCCGGTTAGACTAAAGGAGACGGTGATGATGAGTAATGAATGAAATGGTGGAATGAAGAAAGTGGGAGGAAACGGGAGAACCCCGAGAAAACCCACGCACACGGTGTTTGTCCACCACAAAGTTCACTTGGCGGGGGCTGGGATCGAACCAACTTACAGGAAGGACAGTGCAATGATGGCTCGTACGCGGACATAATAGCAGTTTTGGAAGGGAAAGAACCGACAAAAAGTTCTATCATGAGAGCAGCTAAATATTTTCGATAAAAGACAACCTACTGTACCGTACACAAAAACATCTAGAACTTGGATTAATTTATCTTTTGTGTATCCCGAAAAGTTTGGCAGGAGATTGGTTTGAGTCTATTCAAAAAGAACCGTCAGTGCCTCGTTTTGGACTTTCGAAGACATATAAGACCGTCCTCAATAAATACTACATGCCAAACATGAAGTCATACTTAGCGTTTAGAATTAAGAACTTCAGAGAGTGTCAACTCTTAAAGAAACCGCCAGGCTTTATAGGAGAACGATGAATGTTTGACGGTTTAGGACCTTATCCACATGAAGGGAAACCAAAATAAGTTTTAGTTGCCAACGAAACAAGCACTCGTTATATAGTGACGAAAGCTGTTAATAGCATCACGGCATACAATTGAACAATTTTTATTGGAAGAAATTATTTTGAAATTTGGCGCCTTTCGTTTCCTTCATCTGGACAAATACCCAGTACACAGAGCGAAGAAACTTCAACAACTAAAGTTCTGCCCTGCTTTTAATCACCAGGATATAGGATTAGTTGTCATGAATAGAACTTTACAGAATTCCTTAAAATTTTTCGTCCAACAAAATCATGAAACATGGCCAAAACTATTACCTCACATCACATTTGGTTTAAAGTTTCGTTCAATTAGGAACGAAGAAATCAAACTTCTTTTTTAATGTACGGGTACGAACCTAGGATAATCAGCGATTGTCAATTACAGGCTGCTCCCCCCCAGCTACAGCTTGAACGAGACCAACTTGTAAAATTAAGAGAAAAAGTACGTCGAAATTTACTAAAGGCTCATGAACAGCAAAAGAAATATTTTAACAAAAGCCATAAGCAAGAAACTTACCACAATGGGGATAAAGTATTAATTTACTTCTCTTTTCGACATCACAATGGACCTAAAGGTACTGCGGACCGGCCACAATACTTTCAAGATTAAATAATAATCTCTACCGAGTTCGCATGCCCAGCAATTTCAGGGAGAGAGAACAGACTGTCTCTAAACACAGAATAAAACCATATTTCGATGGCGAAGAAAACATACAGGATAATGACAATGAACGCAACAGCTAGGAAGAAGATTACAAGAGATAAGAAGAGAGGAAAACAAGAATAACATGATTCCAGCAGATACGAACCAGCGATCCACAGCGAGCACTCTTTAACTTACAGTGATAAAAGCACGGAATATCACAAAACAACATAAGCAATATGTCACGGCTGACTATTTGAAGTGACCAAATCTAGTACATACCTTAGTATTCACATTGCAAGAGATACCATTTCTTTCTCTTTTTTTTTTTCACTCTTATAGTTCCTCACCTCACTGCATTCTGTCATTCAAACGACCTGCATACGTACAATTTCCTTCAATGAACAAAATTGCAATCCAGCATTTTCCTTCCGCCTCGAGCGAATGAACTTCACAAGGCCAGCAACAACATTTTTTCTCACTTCTCCGCCGCGACTCGTAATTGTCATTAACATATTAAACTATAGATACAGAGTATTCAGAAAATAAGGATTTTCAATTGGCAAACTTTTTTTGCGGCGTGACCTCGTTTATCACAGTAGCAACTTTCACCATTCTATAAGTATAGTAGTAATTGCCCCACTCTGCCTAACTTTTGATTATCCTCAATGAGGGGCCCCAAGGCCAGGGGTCAATGACCTAGGGGTACTTAGGACCACTCCCTCTAAATTTTGGCAGGGGTACCTTGGCCCACCCCCTAAATTTTGGCAGGGGTACATAGGACCACCCCCCTTAAATTTTGGAAATTGCCAAATTTAAAAATTTGGTATGGTAGCCTAGGACCATAGTATGTACCTCTATCAGTATTGGGTGTCGATGTCGTTCCCTTTCATGGGTAAAAAATTGCCAAAAAGTCAAATTTCGGGGGTTTTTGACCTAATTTATCCCCTTGGATGAGGTCCTATTACCTTATATAGTTATATGGGCGTATACAGGGGTCCATTCCCTTTCATAAGACATGGGTATATTAATGCACCCCTTGAAAAATTTGGGGGGGGTACCTTGGCCCACCCCTTAAATTTTGGAAATTGCCAAATCTAAAAATTTGGTATGGTAGCCTAGGATCATAGTATGTACCTCTATCAGTATTGGGTGTCTATGTCGTTCCCTTTCATGAGTAAAAAATTGCCAAAAAGTCAAATTTCGGGGGTTTTTGACCTAATTTATCCCCTTTGATGAGGTCCTATTACCTTATATGGTTATATGGTTATGTATAGGGGTCTATTCCCTATCATAAGACATGGGTATATTGGTGCACCCCTTTAAAAATTTGGCAGGAGTGCCTTGGCCCACCCCTTAAATTTGGAAATTGCCCAATTTAAACATTTGGTATAATAGTATAGAACCCTAATATAGATCACTATAAATTTCGGTGGTCTATTTCGTTCCCCTTTTAGGTGTATAAAATTGCCAAAATATAAACGTAAGCAATACGTTGTACCACGTGTTTGGTTTTGACCTAATTTATTTCCTTGGATGAGATCCTATTATCTTATATGGTTATATGGTCATGTATAGGGGTCCATCCCCTATTATAAGACATAGGTACATTTGTGCACC
This sequence comes from Thermobia domestica, assembly GCF_964235325.1. Classification (NCBI taxonomy): domain Eukaryota; kingdom Metazoa; phylum Arthropoda; class Insecta; order Zygentoma; family Lepismatidae; genus Thermobia; species Thermobia domestica. The sequence continues at coordinate 146,043 of NC_137455.1, forward strand.
CCACGGGAATGGTATCTTGGCCCGCCCCTTAAGTTTAGAAATTGCCAAATTTAAACATTTGGTATCATAGTACTGGACCCTAATATATATTACTATAAATTTGGGTGGTCCACCTCGTTCTTTTTAGGGGCCATTTTGTTCAGCTTTAGGGGTGAACATGGATACCTTGGAATCGTCCCGAGCTCAATTCTTGGAAATGTTGAATTTAATGTCCCCGCGAAAACGATGGTGATGAAAAATGGTGAAAACATGAACTTCCTTGACTGAGGATTGAAGCAGGGACCTCATACACTAGAGACAAACGCTAAGCGACTGTACACGTGTGTTGATTACTATGCAATGGTCCCGAGTTTGATTCTTGGTGTTAGTTTCAGGAAATGTTACCGTTCCCTTGAAACGATGATGAAAATGAGAAAACATCATAAACTTACTTGCTTGCGGATTGAAGCAGAGACCTCACACATCAGAAAAAAAACGCTGAGTCACCGTACTCCATTCAGTGCGAGCAGTTTTGCGTATGAAAAAAGAACATGGACAGATTATGTTACATTACTACATATTTCTGCTCGTTGTTACGCATAGAAGTTTGTTATTGTGAAATCGCAGAATCTGCTTTTACTACATCAGCATTTTTCTCAGCTGATGGACTTTTAAAGCTCAACTTTACATTTATGTCAAAGACAGTTTCATAACATATCGATGAGTGTTACATTTTTTCAATCAAGTTTAAGGAAAATGAATCACATTTTAGATGTGGTAATTTGAATGTCGTATTAAACTAACGAGTCAACGGTATGATGTCATGATCAAAATTGCGATACTAGATGTCGTAACAATTGATGTGTAAGGAGAAAACGTGAATAATGTCACAACCAATCAGATTGCTTCTTACATCACGTTTCGGCTCATGATACATGATGAAAGCTGTGTTTTCATTGGTTCTCCGTGATGTCATTGATTCATTTCCTCGTTTCTGATTGGCTGATAGTGTTGTCACTTTATAGTTGAACCGTTTCAGACCTAAATAAAATTCTTAATTTCATTTTCAAATCCTACTTCCACGAAGATCGTGAATGAACGTAGGTGTACCTCTAGTGACAGCGTGACTTTACTCCGTTAATTGAATTTGAGGTAAGTATCAACCGTGTTTCTTAATATCAATGGAGTGCTTTTGCATGAGGATAACATTGTTATCACTGTTTTTTATTTTAACATGAAATATTTAGCAAATGGAAGAATAACCCTCACTTACTTGACCGGAGATCCCACACATTAGAAGTAAGCACAAGAAATTTATTGATTTTGGTTTAGCGTCCTTTCAGTAGTGAGGCTAGGAATACAGCTTAATGTTGAATTTGAGCGCATACTGGGTGTTGAACCCGGGCCACATCCCACACATTAGAAGTAAGCACGAGAAATTTGTTGATTTTGGTTTAGCGTCCCTTCAGTAGTGGGGGGCTAGGAATACAGCTTAATGTTGAATCTGATCACATACTGGGTGTTGAACCCGGGCCAGATGTGCGTAACGCTAACCACTTAGCTCAGTTTCTGAAAGTTACGATTAACGTAAACAAAGAAACTACGCACGAATTTGTTCCCTACAACGTGAGACGTGGACTTGCAGTTTAATGTGGGATCTGATCTCCCTCCGAGAAACGAATTCGAGTCTTTCTTGCCTTAGCTCGAGAAAAGCAAGCGCATGAGATTTTGTTTTCGTTTCATGTTCGTTATACGTTTTAAAGTTCAGTGTCAGAGGAAAAATGCTTACTACAATGATTCTCTCAACACAGTTAGAAAAACAATTTCATTCATTCTTTTTATCACTACAGAAAGTTAGGTCAGTTACATGTTGGTCCCGGGTTTGATTTCCAGTATGACGACAATAAAACGTTTCAGTAGTAGAACTATTTGAGATATGATAATTCTTTTAGGATTGATCGTGTAGTCATTTTGATAACGTAGTGATCTTTGAATTCAATTTTAATTCGTGCTTTTTTTCGTTTTAGATATTTGTTTTCTTTGCCTATTCCTTTTTTGCTTACCTTACCTTTTTCCCTATTTGAATATGGCTACTTCTGGCTTTACTGTCTTGCGAGAAATCAATAGACATTATCGGCGTTTTAATCTTGAAGGACGAATGCTGGAAATTCAAATTAATGCTCCGGCCAGTGGCACCGATATTGTTGAATGGGTTCAGGCCTCCTTTCAACAGATGTTGGATTACTTATTGGAAAATGTTGACGAATCATCGATGGTTGGATTATCGATTTTATCTCATGATGAGAAGAACAAACCGTTTTATTTATCTTTTCGGCGTGCAAGTAATTTGACACTGGAGACTTTATGGGCTTCCTTTGATCGCATCCTTCAAAGTAACGATAGTTTTCTCATGAACGAACCGTTCATTGTACATTTTCATCATGTGGATGTGCCCCGTGGATTTGGGAGAATGCGTCGAGGTCTTTTATTAAACGACGAGTTACTAAAACGCAAGACTGGCATTTTACGAGTGAAAAACACCGACAAGAAATGTTTGGCTTATGCGATTGTGATTGCTATTGGCCTAAAGAAATATAAGGATACAAATAAGAAACTGTACAGACAATATCAGAACCAGAGCAAGTGTGTCGTTCTCCCAGCCGTACATGAACTTTTGTCCAGATCATCAGTGAATTTAGATCATGGGGGATCTGTGGAAGAATTGCGACAATTGCAACGCCACTTGACCAATTATAAACTTACCGTATACACTAGCTTTTCCGGAGAAGATATTCTGTATGAAGGGCCGGGTGGCGAAGACAAAATTCCAATCAATTTAATGTGCATCAATTCACATTATGATATCATCATATCATTAACGTCGGTTTTTTCTACTAAGTACTATTGTGCTGCATGCCACAAAAAATATGAACATCGCACTGCACACGTCAAGAACTGTTCGGCCATGTGTGAGAAATGTTTGCAGAAACCACCATGCAGTAAAACCAATACGGAGAAACAGTGTTCAGAATGCAATCGTGAATTTTATGGTGAAACATGCTATACAAATCATCTGACTGTACCATACCATAAAGGCCAGCCAATATGCAAGATGGTAAAACAGTGTTCCAAATGTCTACGCATTTATTCGTTTGTCCATACAGGGGAAAGAAAACATCATTGTACAGATTATTTTTGTAATGTGTGCCATAAACACGTTACGTCTACTCACCAATGCTACATGAAGCCTGATACAACTCAATTAAAACCTGGAGTTCCATCAGTGTTACATGCCAAGAAGGCTATGATTGTTTTCTATGATATCGAAGCCACACAGGATACTTTCTTCGATGAAGACACGTTTATTCATAAGCCCAATTTACTGGTGGCCCAACAAGTATGTTACAACTGTGTTCAAGATGAAGATATACATCATCCGTGTGAAGTTTGTGGACAGCGGGAACATATTTTTCAAGATGATCCGATCAATGCCTTTCTTGCGTATTTACGTCAACCACGACCCAACATCAAACTTATTGTATCTTTGGCACATAACTTTAAGGGATATGATGGTCATTTTATTCTTAAATCTTTAGTGGAAGAACATGAATTGAAACCTACCTTGATCTTGAACGGAGCAAAAATTTTAAGCATGAAAGTGAATCACTTATCGTTTATTGACTCCTTAAATTTCATGCCAATGGCTTTAAGTAAATTATCCAAGGCATTTCATTTACCGGCGACCAAAGGATATTTTCCACACTTTTTTAATACTGCTGCAAATCAAGCGTATGTGGGAAAATTACCGGACATCCATTATTATGGTGCAGATGAAATGAAAGTGGATGAACGAGAAAAATTCATGACATGGTATAACGAACACCAGAACGATACGTTTATTTTCCAAGAAGAATTGGTGAACTATTGTGTCCAGGACGTCAACGTACTTCGAATGGCTTGTATATCTTTCATGACCACTTTTGAACAAGAAACTCACGTCAATCCTTTCCTGCAGGCTATCACTTTGGCGAGTGCGTGCAATTTAGTATTTCGACGAAATTTCTTAAAACCCAATACTATTAGCATTCTCCCTGCACGAGGATATCGTCACAGAAACAATCAGTCACGGATTGCTTTGCAGTGGCTTGCCTACATGGAAGAAAAAGAGGGCCATCCAATTCTACATGCTGCGAGAGGAAAAGAAGTTTATGTTGCTGGTTTTCATCTGGACGGCTACTACCAAGATCCCGACACTAAAGAGGAACACGTGTATGAGCATGCCGGCTGTTTTTTATGTGTCCCTACAGGCCGTGATCAGCCCATTTATGAGAACTCCGAAGAAACGATGAACTATCGCTACGAGAGAACACAGCGTAAAATGAAGTTATTACGATCCATGGGATATAAAGTACATGAAATGTGAGAATGTGAATTTCGTCAAGTGTTAAAATCCAGTCCAGCATTGGCCTCTTCTTTAAGCACACATCCTTATATGAATAAGACACCATTAAATCCAAGAGACAGCTTCTATGGTGGCCGTGTAAATGCCATTAAATTGTATCACGTCGCAAATGAAAATGAAGGCGAAGAAATAAAATTCTTGGATATCGTTTCCCTGTATCCTTATGTGAATAAATGTGGACGGTATCCAATAGGGCATCCACGAATATATCTACAGGGAGATCCAGAAATGCCCGACATTCAAGATGTCAACGGATTGGTCAAGTTGAAGATTTTGCCTAGCAGAAATGTGTTTCATCCAGTGCTGCCATTTCGCTCAAATAAGAAGTTGTTGTTTCCACTTTGTGCTGCCTGTGCCACAGCATTAAATCAAGATTCTGAATGTACACATTCGGACACTGAACGAAGTCTAACAGGAACGTGGGTGTCCTATGAAATTCAAAAAGCCATTGCACTTGGGTATCAAGTCATTGAAATTTACGAAATTTGGGATTACGACATCACCGTATATGATCCAGAAACCAAGACTGGCGGATTATTCAGCGAATACATTAACACATTTTTGAAATCGAAGCTGGAAGCTTCTGGATGGCCTGCCAATTGCGTCACCGAAGAAGAAAAGCAGCAGTATATTCAAATGGTACAACAACGTGAAGGCATAACTTTGGATGCAGCAAATATAATTTCAAATTCAGCACGTCGTAGTCTTGCAAAACTCTGTTTGAATGCCTTCTGGGGACGACTCGCTATAAGAGACAATTTCAGCCAAACGACCATCATTAATGATCCCAAAGAACTGTATCAAAAATTAACTGCTCCAGATATAAAAGTCAACCAAATTTTACCTGTTAATGATTCGTTGTTATACCTTTATTGGCAGTATGATGATGATGTTCCAGTACAAAATCACAATGCTAATGTTGTCCTTGGAGCATTTACAACGTGTCAAGCTCGTCTGGAACTCTACAAATATTTAGAATTGCTGCAAGAAAGAGTACTATATTTCGATACAGATTCCGTGATATTCACGCAGCGACCATCAGAGCCCACAATAGAACCAGAAGTATTTCTTGGTTCAATGTCAAATGAACTGGAATCAATTGGACCAAAAGCATACATTAAAAAATTCGTGTCTGGTGGCCCAAAACAATACGCCTTGGAAATCTACAACCCCGAAACGAAATCAACCAGTTATGTATGCAAAATTCGTGGGTTTACACTCAATTATACTGCAAGTCAAAAGTTAAATTTCAATAGTCTGGAGCAAATGATCATAAATCAATCGAGTGAAAAAATCTCCATTAGTACGCCGCACAAAATTTACAGAACCCACGATCATCATCTTGTCTCAAAACCTGAAGAAAAGAAGTACAGTTTCAACTATAAAAAACGCCGATTAGTACCAGACACATACGAGACATTGCCCTATGGGTATAAAAAAGCCAGAACAGAATAACAGCCATATTTTTCCCTAATCCCACCAACATCACCTCCCAAAGACGGGCAAAGAATCAAGACGGTGCACGGGACATGCTTCAACGATACAAGAGCGGAGACAAACTCAGATGACATCACCTTGCAGAAACCAGTGGAGAAAAAAAAAGAAGGAATTCAGGTACGTCACATTTGCTTTTCTTTTTCTCACATCACTCTCTCTTGAACAGTTAGTTTATGTTAATAATCTGTTTTTCTTCTTTCACAGGAAACAAAATAAATATTACCATGTATATTCATATGTTTTATTTTCTCTTTACAGAATTTGTACCCGTCACGAACACGTCTTCCTTTGAAGAAAAAGAAATTCTGTATTCTGTTTCACATGCTAAAATAAATGTACAGAAACATGATTCTGTGTTTTATTTCACATCCTAAAATCAAATTCTTTTCCTGTACTGCGATTTCAATTTCTTTTTTTTCTGAATCAGTTTACCGGTAAAATAAATCAATGTTTTACGGGAAAAAAAAATCAAACTAAATTTTTGTTTCAGAAAATTTTTTGTGTACGAAAAAAAAAATGTGTACAAAATAAAATTCTGTTTCAGAAAATTTTTGTGTACGAAAAAAAAAGTTTTCAGAAAAATTTTTTGTGTACGAAAACAAAATTCTGTTTCAGAAATTTTTTGTGTACAAAACAAAAACTGTTTCAGAATTTTTTTTGTGTACAAAACAAAATTCTGTTTAAGAAAAATTTTTATGTACAAACAAAATTCTGTTTCAGAAAAAATTTTGTGTACAAAACAAAAATCAGTTTTCGTCACGAAACTGCTCCGACTAAATGAATCGATTCATTCTGATAGTGTTGGCAACACTGGAAAATTTCGGTAAGTATCGCTCAGGCACTGAGTTACAGCGAACACAACTAGATTCGAACCAACAACCTTAAATGTCTGATTCATCTCTAAATACAGCCAACTAAACAATAAGATTGTGTGTATACGCCAATGCTTAGCACTGAGTCAGCAAAGGTTTTTTCTTCAAGGTCAAAGTTGCACACGAAGTAAAAAGATGACAACACAGATCTTCTATCTTTCTATATGAAACATAAACCTAGTGTAACATAATCTGTTCGTCTTCTTTTCATACGCGAAACTGTTCGCACTAAATGGAGTACGGCGGCTCAGCGCTTGTCTCTAACGAGTGAGGTTCCTGCTTCAATCCACAACGAAGTAAGTTCATGTTTCCTCCTATCATTTTTCATCATCGTTTCAAGGGGACGTTAAACTCAACATTTCTTAAACTAACACAAAAAATCAAACTCGGGACCATGACATAGTAATCAACAAACTGAACTTCTCAATGGAGTATGGTAACTCAGCTCTTATATCTGATGTTTGAGGTCTCTGCTTCAATCCGCAAGCAAGTAAGTTTATGATGTTTTCTCATTTTCATCATCGTTTCAAGGGAACGGTAACATTTCCTGAAACTAGCACCAAGAATCAAACTCGGGACCATTGCATAGTAATCAACACACGTGTACGGTCGCTTAGCGTTTGTCTCTAGTGTATGAGGTCCCTGCTTCAATCCTCAGTCAAGGAAGTTCATGTTTTCACCATTTTTCATCACCATCGTTTTCGCGGGGACATTAAATTCAACATTTCCAAGAATTGAACTCGGGACGATTCCAAGGTATCCATGTTCACCCCTAAAGCTGAACAAAATGGCCCCTAAAAAGAACGAGGTGGACCACCCAAATTTATAGTAATATATATTAGGGTCCAGTACTATGATACCAAATGTTTAAATTTGGCAATTTCTAAACTTAAGGGGCGGGCCAAGATACCATTCCCGTGGGGTGCACAAATGTACCTATGTCTTATAATAGGGGATGGACCCCTATACATGACCATATAACCATATAAGATAATAGGATCTCATCCAAGGAAATAAATTAGGTCAAAACCAAACACGTGGTACAACGTATTGCTTACGTTTATATTTTGGCAATTTTATACACCTAAAAGGGGAACGAAATAGACCACCGAAATTTATAGTGATCTATATTAGGGTTCTATACTATTATACCAAATGTTTAAATTGGGCAATTTCCAAATTTAAGGGGTGGGCCAAGGCACTCCTGCCAAATTTTTAAAGGGGTGCACCAATATACCCATGTCTTATGATAGGGAATAGACCCCTATACATAACCATATAACCATATAAGGTAATAGGACCTCATCCAAGGAAATAAATTGGGCCAAAAGAACAAACACGTGGTACAACGTATTGCTTACGTTTATATTTTTGGCAATTTTGTACCCCTAAAAGGGAACGAAGTGGACCACCCAAATTTATAATAATACATACTAGGGTTCTATACTATTGTACCAAATGTTTAAATTGGGCAATTTCCAAAATTGAAGGGGTGGGCCAAGATACACCTCCCAAAAATTTAAAGGGGTGCACCAATATACCCATGTCTTATGATAGGTAATGAACCCCTGTATACGTCCATATAACCATATAGGGTAATAATACCTCATCAAAGGGGATAAATTAGGTCAAAAACCCCCGAAATTTGACTTTTTGGCAATTTTTTACTCATGAAAGGGAACGACATAGACACCCAATACTGATAGAGGTACATACTATGATCCTAGGCTACCATACCAAATTTTTAGATTTGGCAATTTCCAAAATTTAAGGGGTGGGCCAAGGTACCCCTCCCAAATTTTTCAAGGGGTGCATTAATATACCCATGTCTTATGAAAGGGAATGGACCCCTGTATACGCCCATATAACTATATAAGGTAATAGGACCTCATCCAAGGGGATAAATTAGGTCAAAAACCCCCGGAATTTGACTTTTTGGCAATTTTTTACCCATGAAAGGGAACGACATCGACACCCAATACTGATAGAGGTACATACTATGGTCCTAGGCTACCATACCAAATTTTTAAATTTGGCAATTTCCAAAATTTAAGGGGGTGGTCCTATGTACCCCTGCCAAAATTTAGGGGGTGGGCCAAGGTACCCCTGCCAAAATTTAGAGGGGGTGGTCCTAAGTACCCCTAGGTCATTGACCCCTGGCCTTGGGGCCCCTCATTGAGGATAATCAAAAGTTAGGCAGAGTGGGGCAATTACTACTAGTATGTTCTGTCATCCATTTGCTACGACTAGTAAGAACTAGACCGATATTAGAAACTTTTCTATAATAGCACCCTTTGACGTGAAAACTTCACAAAATATGATACGGACATTACTATCAGTGACCTAGCGTATAAATATTAACTATACCCACCAGTTTCGACAGCCTCTTCTTTGAGGGAGATGACGTAATATACGGATCCTGCTTAGGTTAGAAGACAAACTGTTAGTGCTTCAACTTCAACTTTAACCTTAAATTGTGTGATAGTGTCTCATACAGTGTTATATCAGTGACCAGTGTTTTTAACTTCGATTTTGTATTTAAGTGTTTTAGTGCATTCTCAGTGTATACTGCGACCAATATGCAGATTCCACCTAATGGCACAAAAATAATCTTGTGGTTTATTTTTTCTACGCCCCCATGTGTGTACTACACGTGTTGATAGTAAACAAAAACAACGCAGACGACAGTCCCGAAGAGGAGTCGCCCACAATCGCCAGCAGTCGGCAAGACGGAGATCACCAAAGGTGGCCGAAAATCCAGGGTAAAAGAGAAAAAACACGCCTCAACAAGCATCAATCTATCCAGGTTGACCAAACCACCTAATGCCGTAAGGCGCCCGGCCATTGGGTTTACCTCACCCTCTCACGATGCTTGTCAATTGAGAGATCCTTAAGCCCTAAGACGCACGGTCATTGGGTTCCTTCCCTCTCTCACGACGCCTGGTCACCGAGAGAGACACCAAATCACACAAACTTATCCCCTCTCACGACGCCCGGTCACCGAGAGGAACCTCACCTACAAAAGCCCTAAGACGCTTGGTCATTAGGTTCCTTTCATTATCTTACCCAAAATACTAGAGGAACTACATATTGTATACATCTTGTATTTAAGAGGATTTTTATAATAAAAGGTGATGGGAAAGTCCAAATTCCCGTGTAGAATAATTGCTTACCTTAACAGAGAGAATATTACAATATTATATATATATATATATATATATATATATATATATATATATATATGCCAGTAGATAGCAATATTGTGTATATTATTGAATGTCTATTACTATGATCATGACCCTACCAAGTAGACTTAATTTAGCTTTCGGAGTTACTCGTATATTACTATTATCTGTTTTCAAACATTTTGTTTTCTCCCTATCTAGGCGATCAGATTTCTTTTGTTTAATCATCGAATGGATACACTTCTCAGATGACATTTATTGATTCTGGAAACAAAACCTAAATATTTACGTTACGATGCTCAATCTCGAGATTTTAATATTGATACTATTGTAATTAATAATTCCATAACCTTTACACAAAAATAAGTTTAGTAAATATGAACCACATTACTATTAATTGGTGGTCTTGAAACGTGTTTTCGGGTTCTCCCAGAGAAGGTTGGATGAAATCTTGGTGTAATAATAGATCAATTCTTTGAGTGGAAACCTCACATTAAGGCTGTATGTAAGAAAGCGTTCTGGTCTTTGCATTCACTCACTAGACTAAAGAAAATTCTACCCACTAAAACAAAGCTCACCCTCACCTTCGGTTCGCTTATAATCTCAAACGATCAAATCATTTAACTCCATATTACAGAAAGCTGGGTCTTTTGAAACTTGCCGATAGACGTGATTTGCATTGACACACTTCTCTTTACGATTTTGCGCTTTCAACAACCTTTCTACTTATTTGAACGTTTGCAACCACTAAATGCTCACCACGACCACAACACAAGATCAGGTGTAAATAAACTCCTCTCTTTTCCCCTACATTCTTCAAAATTCTACTCGAATGCGTTCTTCGCATTAAGTATCTGTGCGTGGAATGACCTTCCATCCAATACAAGACAATATCAATCAATCAACCTATTTAAGAAGTCGGTTGAGCAAATCCTCCATAAGTCTATCAAGGCTTACTAATATCTGAAAAAAAAAAATGCTGATTTTTATACCTCCTACCTTTAATTTCTTTTGTTCACTAAATGTATGTGACTATATTATGTGGCTGTTTGTAGTAATCTAAGTAATCTATGTGTGCATGTGATGATGTGTGTATATGTATGATTGGGAGTGTTTTATATACTATTTTATACATATTTTATTATTATTATTATTATTGTATTACTAATCATGATACTATTGTATTGTACGGTCAAGTGGGAGACAAGGGATGATTAGCCTTAACTTTGCCATGTAAAATAAAATTAAATAAATAAATAAAATAATAGAGAACAACCTGGACATGGTCCATCTTGAGGTCTAAACGTCAGTCACATTGTTTCCTTGTGTTACCTTTAAAATGATGATGCTTGTGTTTGTTCTGAAGTCGTTAATGGAGGAGCCTAATAATTTCCGTTCAGGAAGAAATCGAAAACTGAAGATTCTTAAACAAAGGTTATTAGTAATGTAATTTATATATGTATGTATGGTTAACAAGAAGCGACTTAATGGTTGGTATAAAATCCACCTTCAAAGATTGAAACTTTTATCTTTTTTAATATATGCATTAAGATACTCATGTTTCTTGAAATAAACAGATTCTATACAACAATACGTTTTCCACTGAAACTGTTGTTTAACATGTTAATGTTCTAACAATAAATATAAACACCAGATGAGCTTTCTCGTTTCATAAAACAATAATAACAACAATAGAGTCAGTTTTTGCTGTCAACCTTTCAAATACATTCTTAAATAGAATAGCACATCATTATTCTTACGTTAAAATTTAAAAAGTATTTTACTGTTCTATTTAATAATAGACGGTAATCATAATTATCATCATCCCAATGAAGTGTCTGATAGCATTTTGTCTAAGAAGTCACGACGGCAAGCACGCACACACCCTTTCTAGTATATCCATTGCTCCGATAACGCTTCGATTCTATCAGAAAAAAATTACACGGAATACACCTATCACGCCTTTGCCAATAGTAGCTCACTTCTGGTACCATTTCATTAGTACACAAACTTCACTCCGGATCCTGCTAATCTAAGAGATTTATGGCCAGCTCACATGCACATTTCAGTACGCACGGATACTGAAAATATTCACACATAGTCCGGTCAGTGTTTTCTAATGACCTATTACAAGTTAATATTTAACTAATGTCGAAAGACAGTGCTAAACTTGACATCAAATTATAGACGTATAGTTATTCCACATATTGCATTTGGGCTTCTAAGAGATATTTTCAGTAATATTGTAATGTTTGCAAACTCACGCATGCTTTTCAATCAATGTAACTTCGTTAGGAAGTGCCTCAGATAAATTAATTAAATATTCACCCGAAGGCAAGCACTTCTCATCTTGCGTTCGACTCCTGATATGGCAAGAATTTTCGTCCTTGACTAGCATCGAAAATAAATTGTACGGACGCTTCAATAAATAACTTGTTTATTTCTAGACAGAATGAATATTTTATTTTCGGCTTTCGAAGGATACTACAACTTAAGCAAATGAAATTTTTGCCAACAGTCCATCACTGAGTTCCCATCGCAAGTTTTTCTGTCTATAGTTTAAGGCACTAATCTCAAACATTAGATAGTTAAAGTGGTATTAAATAAGGTTTGTATTTGACTATTTTGCGGTAACAATGACGAATTGTGTGCAAAAGAGAAAGCAACATAGAAATATTGAAAAACCTGCATTAAACGTAATACATATATTACATATATAAAAATCATATGTTACGAAGTAACAACATATTTGTACAAAACTATTTTACATTCAAAATATACATAAATAGGAGTAACAGCTCAACTGAAAACAGTAGACTTTTAAGAGCCTCAGAACCATGAAATGGAAGCACTGGCAACAAGGGAAATTAAACTATCCTTCCTGTGTTTACCCAATTTTCTTATTTTACATAGTACATAAAAATGTACGCTTTCATTTTGTGAACAGTTACACATTTCAGAAAATAAATTCTCTCTATATATATATTGAGCATTCAATATGAAATATTTTTTACTACAGTGGTGTCGCGTTGTTCGAATACTTATACTTTAAAATATTTCAAAATTCAACACAAAAATTTAATTGAGACTGATGTTTCTGAAACTACTGGTAGCATTGATTACTGTTTGAAGGTTAAAAAGTTTTGTGAGAATTTGAGAACAAATGAAAATACAACGTTGTTAATTTCTTAGTAGTTGTTCTCTCTAAGCCTTTGACCCACTTAACATTGTAAGTAAAACATAATTAAATGATCTACTTTATTTTTTATTTTGAGCACGAATCACCCGAATCTCCGTACCATGTTTATGTAATTATTAAAAGGATTTTGTTTTACAATATTTATTTAAATCACTGAATAGCAAGGACTGTTTATTGTTAGACGCACAGACTAAGAACTTGCCTTTTATTATTAGAATTCTCTAAAAAAATTTGTCTGGCCACTATTTGTACCATTCAGTACTTTTCTACATCTAGAATCTCAAACAATTTGTATCTGTTTCGGCCAGAACACAGGCCATTGTTGACATCCTCGTAAGTCACAGGTGACCAGGAGCGTGAACCTAGTGCAACAATAACGTGTTGGGTTATTTTAAAAACAACGAAAAGAGTTATCAGAGTCAAAGAATATTACAAATATCCTTCACAGAAGAAAGAGTCTCCGCTCACCTAAGAAGAAGAACGCTTAATAATAAGAGTCTAATTTTGTCCCTGTGATTATTGAAGATACAGGTATTAACTGTATTAGAAAACTATTCTTCACAGCAATATTTATGTTATCACAATTAAAATTGTTATTTAGTACAGGTAATAAAATTGGGAGCGTTCTATACTAAAATCACTCTACATATTTTAACGAAATTATTTCATTGATTTTCTTATTGTTGTTATTGTTTTTTATGTAAACCTGAATCGAGACTTCAAACAGACATCTGCAAGAATTAAATACGAACTACGATGCACCACTTTATATTGTAATCTAGAACATTTATATTCCATCTTAAACTTTGTGTATCTTATGAGTAATAAACGAAAAAAAATCGTTATCATTCTAATCGATCATTCTAAACAACTCTTGTCTAATCGACTAGTGTTTCCAGTCTTTGTTTTATTTATTTATTTATACATGTATTTCCTCAGACAAAAAGTACAGCCTCTGATTGTAATCCCGAAATGAGTATAATACACAGCAAATAAACAATTTATTAATTGGAACTATTCCTTCTTAATGATTAACACACAACAATACTTTTCATAAAATGCCTTCTCAATCTATGACATTTCAAGATTCAATAGTATTAATTCCATATTATACACTGCATACAATGGTTCTAACCTTCATCTCTTTGTTCCAATGTATATTTTACAAAGAACAACTCAATATTCACGAATATCTCTAACATGACCTTATTCTAAACATCCAGTGACGTCTGGCTATATTTTCAGCTTTTAATTCTAACTTGGTTGTACTCATAAACAGGAATGGGCACAGAAGTTACCCGATACTACAGTCCTTGAGATTTACCCTGACTCAATTGCCATGCAAAATAGAGAATTACCTACTCACTATTGTTGTGAAAGGAGTTCAAAGGAAGTAAAAACACACTAAAATACAATCACTGTAAACGATCTGTATAACAATTCGAATTCCTCAGCAATTACAAAAGCCGTATCCGATTGGGTGGCGTCTATTGGTTATAGAATATACTGCGTGTTCTAACAGAAAACTACAGAGTGGATAAGTGCTTTGACGGTAAATTCGTCACGGTAAATCTCAAAAACAATGGCACTATAGTGTGTTTCAAACATTTCCTCAATTTGGGAACTGAAACACAGAGAGGAGGAACATACTAATCTTTGTTATAATTCTGTTCTTCCAACCTTCCCTGAGATCGATGCCAGGGACAACCTAACCTAAATTTCTCGTTAGACCTCTTATATGACATATCAGATATCAAAACTCTTTTAATTTTACAGAAACTAATAAGAGATAAATGCTTTATAGAGTACGCTTCTGTGACGTATGAAGCACTGGATTTCTCATGTCTATTTTTTTAACTGTTTATAAGCATTCTCGTCCATATCCCCTGTTATAGTATTAAATGTACAGGGGTTCAGTAATGATTACTTCTGTACCTCCCGAAATTTGTTTCTTCTGACTTTCATTTCCCTCATCAACAATGAGGTCTTTGAGGTATCCAGTATCAAAGCAGTTTTCCAATGAACTCAAAACCAAACCAAAATCACAGATTATTGGCTGACGATCATCCGTGTACTATCAATAATATGTTCAATATTTTAACTAATATTGGTTATCGTGTATAGAATCTGTTAGAAATTCGTTTTATGTCTTTTGCCAAACATTGTCCCGAAATGAAACCTACAGGTACTCTCAAAAACCAAAATTAGTAAACTCTATATCATATCTGCCCTTCCCTCCAAACAAGACGAAAACAAGAATTATGTTTTAGAGATACTTGAGATAAAATATTTACTTATTTCGAAATTACTATGTTTAGCTGAAAAAGTACTGATTTACCTTCAAAGCAAGTCCAAGATTTAAATAATATTGCAATTAGAAGTTATAAATATTTTGTTAACCTTGTATGCAAAATTTGAGGCCATATATGGTTACAATTCACTCGAAAAGTTGTAATTATCTGAAAAGATTCTCCTCCATGTTTTCTTTATCTTCATATGTCAATGTTACAGCTATTTTGTTTTTCCGATTGGAAGCACGCAAATATAGAAGTTATCCATTAATAAGAAGAAACAAACTTAAAATATAGAAAAAACAGCATTTTCTCTGTTTCGTATTTCTCATACCTTTAGCTTCACAGTAAAAAAGAAAGGTGCAATTGATGCACTTTAACAATGTTTAATAGAGTCTACATTCAATGTGTAATAATGGTTTCCAACAACCTTTAATATATTTTTCAAAAAATGTATTGAAAATATCACAGAGCTTTAAATTGAATGGTTGGGCAAAAATGGCAGCAGCTGCTTGCAAGAATTAACTTGTCACATTCGTAAGATAAACCAATTACAGATCTATGGCGAAATTACGGCAGGTTATATTTTCAAGCTGAAGACCATATTCAAGAACTGTTCATAATGGATTGTGATGATACCATCCTGATCAGTGTCGAATTGTCTGAATGAAGCTGTTAACGTCTGAAATAAATAAAGAAAACAAATTCAAATTACAGCACGTATCAACAAAGCAAACAAATGTATCAAATTTTGAGCAAACCAGAATTCAAAATTAATTTATTTCCTCTGTAAGTGGCATATACTTGAATACCTATGATTTTCCAACGCATTTAGTGTGACTCAGAGAGTTTTCTTCACTAAAGTTATTGTCCAAAAATTCCCAATTGATATTTATACTTCAAACTACGTTAGTGTTAAGCCTAAACATTAAATTCCCAAGTTAGCTGTTTTCTTTCTTTATTGAATACTTACTGAACTTCATCGGATTATATATATAATCCGATAAAGTTCAGTATATACACGATACCACCGAATCTTTTGTCCCCAATTGATTGTATGTTTTTTTGTGTAACTGAATGTACTTCCTGACAAGGATTAGGTGGTAGAGCAGCAATATTCTGAACCTCGCCCGCTTGAATAACGCTTTTTTCAATTCAATATATTTTGATTGCAGAATGAACAAGTTTAAGGTGTTAATAGTACATTTTTAAAGCAAAGCAATTAATGTGTTCTGATAATGCAAATACAAAAAATTTCATCATATACTTATTTTTGATTCAACTAATTTACGGCTGGAGAATGGAAAAGAATATGGACGAAAAATTTAACTCCTTCTTAGATGTATACTTGCACTGTTTTAATGTAGCTTTTCCTCTCATGCCAATTAGTAAATGTAATAAAATTAAGAAGAGTTGGATTACAACTGGTATTCGTAATTCCAAACGAAATTTAATTAAGTATGCTAAACTGCTTAATGATACAAATGTTTCTGATGTATTCAGAAATTACGTTAAAAAATATAAGATAACATATAAGAAAGTTATTAAGACAGCAAAGCGAATGCATAATTCGAAAATGATTAATAACTCCAGAAATAAAATTAAAACTATGTGGAATATTATTCACCAGTCGGTAGGACTACATACAAAGAAGGGTAATATTGCTAATTTGAATCACGTCATTTTTGACAATAAAAGAATTACAAACCCTGCTGAAATTGCAAATAAATTTAATAATTATTTTATAACTTCTCCTCAGGTAGCTCTTGGTGCTCTATCCCACCAAGCTGGTACAAGTGGTTCTTCAAATATGCCTTCTTATCCAAAATGTATTTTTGTTACCCCGCTAACTATTGATGAAATATTAGCAATTATAGGAAAGATGAGAAATAGTAGTTCTGCAGGTCTTGATGAAGTACCGTCCACTATTATAAAACAATCTGCTTCGATAATTGTTCCTCACCTGACTCATGTAAAAAAAAATTTCCTTCAATCAGGCATTTTCCCACAACGGTTAAAAGTGGCTAAAGTGATTCCCTTGTTCAAAAAAGGCAGTCGTTACGATATTAAGAATTATCGCCCTATCTCAGTTTTATCTGTATTTTCAAAAATTTTTGAGACGGTAATGTCAAATAGGATAAGGAATTACTTACGTTCCAATAATCTAATATCATTATCTCAACATGGGTTTTTAACTGGCAAATCTACTGATTCTGCGATTTTCGATTTTCTTAGTACTGTTATGCATGCAATAAATAATAAAAAATGGGCAATTGGACTCTTTGTTGATCTTACTAAAGCATTTGACACAGTAAATCATGATCTCTTACTCAAAAAATTAAGCTTTTATGGTATAAGAGGAACTGCCAATAAATGGATCGAGTCTTACTTGAAGGATAGGTATCAGATAGTTCAAATTACGAACGAAAATAATGGCGAAATGTGTAAGTTTAGTAGTTATAAAGGTACAATACTAACTGGTGTACCTCAAGGATCAGTGCTTGGTCCATTGCTCTTTCTTATTTACATCAATGATTTGACATATGAAATGTTGCCTAATAAATGTGTATTATTTGCTGATGACACCAATGTTATTATTACAGGTAACTCACGACATGATATTGAATATAATCTAAACACTGCGTTTTCACGATTAAGTAACTGGTTAAGTAACAATAAGTTAGTTCTAAACAAAGATAAAACTTCCTTGCTAAATTTTTATTATCCTCTTCAAAATAAATTTATTCCTTACGTAATGGTAAATAACAAAAAAGTCGACTTTTCTATTTCAACTAAATTTCTTGGTGTCACCATAAGTTCGAAACTAACTTGGAATGAGCATATTTCTCAACTCAACAAAAAATTAAGTAGTATTTGTTTCGGCCTCCGTAGACTAAGAGGTAATGTCACAACAGAGGCCTTGGTTTCGGTGTACTATGCAAAATTCCATTCTTTAATAACTTACGGTATTATTTTTTGGGGTTATTCTACTGAATGTATTAGCACGTTTCGCTTACAAAAGAAAGCACTAAGGGTTGTGTTTGGATTGTCACCAAAATCTTCTTGCAAGCCCATCTTTCGAGGACAAAAAATATTACCATTACCTTGTGCGTATCTATATAAAGTTATCTTGTTTACCGTAAGTAACAAACACTTATTTATTGAAAACAGTAACGTCCATAAATACAATACTCGATTCGTTAATAATTTGCATGTTATCCCCCAAAATTTCTCGTTTTTTCAAAAAAAGTGTATATATTAACTGTACAAAAATTTTCAATAAGTTACCTGACTTTCTAAAACAAAACAAATCATATTCTATGTTTAAATCGGATCTTCACGAGTTCTTAGTAGATAAATGTTATTACTCGGTAAATGAGTTTTTTGAAGATAATGTATAAATGTTTTTTTCCTTTGTTAATTATATTATGATTGTATAAGCTTCATAGTTATGTATGTATTATTTTATCTAAGTTTTTTTTCTATACCATATATGTAATTATTTTATAATTTTGACAACTGTATGCGTGCTCGAGAATACTCTCATTTGTATGCAAAACAGGCAAATAAGTAAATAAATAAACTGTTTGTGGTGTTAAAAAATCCTCAACAGATCATGAAAGTCTCCTAATTTGAAGTTCTCCCTTCTTTGTTTTCCCTCCTACTACTAGGGGGAACATAGATTTGTGATACCAAAAATGAAAAAAGCTCTGAAAATAACCATCTACTTCTGTAACACCGAGGTGACTAATTTTATACTTGAAGAAGAAAAGAACTGCCACAGGAACT
This sequence comes from Thermobia domestica, assembly GCF_964235325.1. Lineage (NCBI taxonomy): Eukaryota > Metazoa > Arthropoda > Insecta > Zygentoma > Lepismatidae > Thermobia > Thermobia domestica. The sequence continues at coordinate 165,317 of NC_137455.1, forward strand.
GGATAATAACGCACGTATTATCAACGACATACCCTTATTTCACAAGTATGTCAATCGTAAGGGCTAGGAATACAAACTGTTTAATGCTTGGGGACAAATTTAACCTGCTTTAAACCTAAAAAGTCGGGACACCAGTTCGGTGGTCACATACGGTTTTCAATTCTTCTTCCTTAAAGGGTCTTTCCTAATAAGATAGTGAAATCGGCCCTTGATCCAAATTGGGTCGCTATTGATCCAAAAGGTTACCCTTGACCTAAAACTACCTCCAAAAAAATTTTTGACCCCCACCCCCTCCCCTTACCGAATTATCGTATCATACATGCTCAAAATTGAATACTTTTTAATTTTGGTGAGCATTTGAGCTTGACTTCATTCGATCCAATTTCTACACAGTATTCCTATTTCTGCGAGATCCATCTTAATATTGTCCTCCTTTCTGCGCCTAGGTCTTCCTATGGATGTTTTCTGATAAGATTTCCAGCTAAAACTTTGAAAGTGTTCCTATTTCCTTCCATTCTGGCTACACAGCGCCGTAACTTAGATTTTCTTTCTGGAGGGAGGGGGCAAGCATTAATACGCGTATTTGAGCCCCCCTAGAAAAAGTTGTTTTTCTAATTCTTGGGCCCCCTCTTTCTATCTTTCTCTTACTCCTTATGGGCCTCCTTGAGCCTGTGGGCCCTTCCGCACGGCAATGTTTGCGAGGCCGTTAGTTACGCCCCTGGGCCCGTTCCATACATGACATATTAATTAAGGAGACAATATTGACAAATCTCGAAGCCATACGAATAAATATTATTACTAGGGCCCCGAATAGTAAACATTTTTACTGAAATGGCCCCACGACTAATTTTTGTTTTATTTACCTTTTGTATGCTGTTTTGTTTATGTAATGTAGTGAAAATGTTTAATGCTTCATTTATAAGTTCACGTTAGTACCGTATATGGAGTAAGAAAATTTTGTGTTAAAATGGTTCCCCCTCCAACGGAGGGGAGCTTCTCTAGAGGGTCAGTTGCCGCCCTGTCCCCCCAGAAGTTATGGCCCTGCTACATGACCTTCTCACCTGAGGCTCCTAGACTTGATGACCGAAACAATGTTTGGGAAACCGTATAAATTATGCAATTCTTCATTATGAAGTTTCCGTCATTCCCCAGAGATGGAAGACGCCAGTCGATTGATTCAACACAGACTCCACTGACGATTGAATACTTCCAGCAGGTCAGTAATAGATAAATATTTCTTACACCTTACTTCACCAGTATTGATAAATTGGCAAGTTGCCACAGTGGCACCCCCAGTTGTCTCTCCCGACGTGGTCACACGAAAATCATTGTATACTCCAGGCCCATTCTTGGCCCAAGTTGACATTTGGCTCACTTATTCCGTACATACGGGACTACCTTGATACCCAATTTCAAGGAAATCAAATCGGTACCTTCTGAGATATCATGATCCAAATTTTTTCCGAAATTTCTCGAAAAGTGATATTTGATTTTCAAATAAATCTTGCTGACATATATTGTAGCCTATTCTTTCCTCTTCAAAATGGTATATTATTTTTCTCTCTAGGTCAATATTTACGGCCAATTGAAGTTAACAAGATTCTACAAAAAACATCAAATCTGTCCATTTTTTACGACCCTGTATTCTGAAACTACAGGGATACAGGGCTACAATTTGATGCGTTATCATCTCTCACAGGGTCCTACATGTACACCAAGTTTCATCGAAATCTGGCACCGTGAGGTTTTGTGCGTGGTTGATTTCACATGAAATGAACAGAAATGGCAATACAGAATACATGTATTTAAAGTATTAAGATATTTGTTTGGCCAAAAATAAACACTATTTTGCAACCATATTTTGTATGCTGGACAATGCGTCTACATTATGCAAGGTTTCAAGTAAAAGAATAATTGGTTTAAAAGTCGGTCCATGCATGTGAAGTTGCTTGGTATGATTGACGGTTGCTTCACTTTTTTTTTTTTTTTTTTTTTTTTTTTTTTTTTTTTTAATACTATTACCATTTACATTGGCAACACAAAACTGCTTTTCCAGTTTTTTTCTAATACCAGCCAGTTTGTAAGAGGTGATCATTATTGTTGGGCACTGCGAGCCAATAAGTGACCTTGCAGACGTTAGCGTAAACTTGTATACCTTACGACTGGGCTATTCAAAAACATTGCAAACAACACCATTTTCTCCATCACTTCCTCTTCTTTAATTTTCTCTCTTAGCATGAAAAGCCCTAATAGGTAAACATTACTCCCTAAGTTTAGTATCGAAATTTAGTGAATTCTACTTTTTAGAGCTGATGTTTGTAATAAAGGGATGAAATATCAAAGTTGATTTTTTACTGTACTATTATAGTTATTATTGCTAGATTAACAACACTGACACAATTTTTATGATTTTCTTTTAAAATTTGCAATGTGTGATATATTATACCTCTGGTGGGACATGGAGTAAACAGTTGTGTATATAAGAGAAAACTATAGTTGAAATTTTAACTTTGATATTAACCGTGATGTTTATGCTACTCTCAAGCATTTGTGTCTGAATTAAATACTTAACCAACTAAAACATTGTCCTAATTTATTATTTCTACTTTAATGTTGAATGACTTCATTATTTGGGTTTAGAAGTAAATGCAGAGAAAACTAAATACATGGAAGTGCGTCGGGACCGTAATACGGCAAATTGTGGAGGCGTTAAAATATTAAATAATGCTTTTGATAAAGTGGATACTTTCAAATATTTAGGATCAATATTAACAGACGAAAATCATATTCACGAAGAAATTAAATGTCGACTAAAAGCAGGGAATTCGTGTTACTATTCGGTTCAAAATCTCTTGTCGTCGCGAATTCTGTCGAGGAATTTGAAGCTTAAAATATATAAAACGATAATCATGGCTGTTATTCTGTATGGTTGTGAAACATGGTCGCTTACTCTGAGGGAAGAACATAGACTGAAAGTATTTGAGAACAGGATCCTGAGAAGAATATCCGGACCCAAGAGGAACGAGAATGGGGAATGGCGGAAGCTTCATAACGAGGAACTACATAGTTTATACGGTTTACCCAACATTGTTAAGGTCGTCAAGTCTAGGAGGCTTAGGTGGGCAGGTCATGTAGCTAGAATGGAAGAAAGTAGAAACGCTTTCAAAGTCTTGACTGCTAGACCCATAGGAAAACGACCATTAGGAAGACCTAGGCGCAGATGGGAGGACAATATTAAGATGGATCTCGCAGAGATAGGAATACAAAGTAGAAACTGGATGCAATTAGCTAAGGATAGAAGTCAGTGGAGAGCTTTTGTGAACGCGGCACTGAACCTCCGGGTTCCATAGGCCATAGAGTTAGTTAGTTAGTTATGACTTCATTATTTATATTTCATATATATACATATTCGTTTTTTCATTTATTTGAATGAGTTACAACATTCAAATAAAGAAGTTAATTTTGGAAATTAAATAAAACTGATTACCAATAACTAATAAAAATAAAATAAAGTATTTGAAGAAGAGGGTATTGGAAACTCATTATTATAATTTAATTAAGAATGATACGGTAGGTAGGACCTTGTCTCTGTACACTCATTATTTACTTTTCGGATAGAAATGGCAGTCAATATAAGATTAGAAAAAAAAATGAAACAAGAAACAGATTTTGGACTAAAAATTTAGTTTTCTTTCTTGCCATGGGAAGAATGTTTGTGATGGAATAAGAGGCACAACAAAGCTTTAAGTAAGTAAAACTAACGAATCAAATTGAACGTTAGTTTAGAGATGTCGGATTTCTACAAATAAAACATTAAATGTATTACCTATTTTCTCGTCCCACAAGAATAAATTGTTACTTTTATCATAGCGACCTTTAAACCTGCGAAAATACAACTCATTATTTTAAAAGAATCATAACAGGTGATTCTTATGATTATTCAGTAAGTGTTAATTTACGCAAATGATGATTAGAATTTCATTCTAATTAGAATTTCACGAATCTTATGCAGTGTGTTGAGTTAAAAGGACATTTTAATAACGTACAAGCATCGGCTTGTAAGACGACCAGTAAGCAAACACATTAAAAAACAAGAAAAAAAGCTTCAAGAGTAAACGGTAAGGGGCTACCGCACTAAACTTTCTCGCTCCAATTTTTTAAACTAAACAAAGTTATGCTGCAGTTATTACTTAGCCATGTACTTATGAAACATGAACAAAATTATAACGCGTTTTCGTCCAAAGAAAATTCACCCTAAAAGTTAACTACCGATTTTCAATTATTTCGAAATATTATTTATACCATTTGTTAGGGTTACTAATTAAATATTTGTTTATAAACTATCAACAAAATTGCAAATTCATTTGCAAGAGTAAACTACCCCTTGTGAATATTTTCATGGCAAGTGATTTATGAATCTTATAGGCTTATTAATGAAATATGAACAAAATCCTTTCTCAGAAAATCATTCACTTCCAAGTGTATTCTTTATGGATTTTTTCTTTTTTTTTTAGAAAAAAAATGATTATGAACAACCAGGTTATTGCCAGGTAATTAGTGAAACATTTACAAATAGTATGTGTATCATTGTGAGCAAAAGCTAACATAAGGCCTATATAATAACTTTTTCTTTTTTTTTTTTTAGTAAAATAATTGCTCTTTAATTATTATTCGAAACGAATGACATATTGTAGCATCACAAAAGTTACTTTTTGTCTTTTTTCGGAAACTATACATTAGAATTTACTCTCAAACATTTATATTGTTCACGCAATGTGATCTAGTGGCCGTACATGCTTTATATTTGGACAAAAATTTAATTCAACAGAAACTAAATTCCAGATTTTATGATAATCTCATTAACTGTAGAGTTCCTAGTATCATAATAAACAAGTTAATGAGAGTTTGTTTCACTTTAATAATTGGAATGGTTTTCGTACAGCATCTATTAATTACGTATTTCTTCATTTTCTCAGAAACTACGGATGTTCAGTTGAATAAAATATATCGAATCATATGTGTCTCGTCTCGTCTTTGGACATTTTGTTTTCGTTCAACTCTAACCAAATTGTAAAATTTATGAAATATGAACAAAATCACATCACAACCTCCGTCGCGATCTTGAAATCCGCCATTTTCAAATCTGTGATTTTTTTTTTTTTTTTTTTTTTTAAATGGAAAGGTAGTCATGCGATATATCAATTAGGGTCAGCATGTTCTCAAAAAGTCAATTATGAACTTTATCGTTGTCTGTACTTATTTGGAAGATTTAGGATCATCTTTGATTCATTTCCGTTCTGCTTAAAGGCCCTCCAGCACTTTGTAGAAAATATTTTCATTGATCTTATTTTTAGGCAGAACAGGATAATCTTTGGAGACAGGGAATTTTATGCTTTTTTTTTTTTTTTTTTTTTTTTTTTTTTTTTTTTTTTTTTTTTTAAGGGAAATGCAACATCGAAATGCTTGACTCCTAGCGTGTTTTTAATTACGAAAAGTAACTGTGAACTTATTTGATGTTTTTAAAATGTTCATCTTTATGAAGTAGTATATAGTAATCTTTTATATTAAGTGTTGTTTATTTATTTTAATTCTAAAAATGATGTATTACATGACTACCTTTCCATTTCAAAAAAATGTCACAGATTTCAAAATGGCGGATTTCAAGATGGCTGCTGAGGTTTGTGATCTTCTCTGCCCATTCTTCTTTTGCCAATATGTGAAATTACTATCGTTTGCATCATCTATCTATCACTATTTTCACGATTCCAACAGTTTATTTGATGTATTTCAATAACAAAGCATAGCCCTTCTCCCACCAGCTTTGATCCCCTCCGTTTTATTTATGGCGCTCAGCCACTATAACCTTGCACATATACATATTTTCACATCCTCTATCAAGCGCACTATGTCTCATCCCGCAAATCCCTTCATCCATTTCGACCCATTACTTGTCAGTCATTTTTGAGGAAATCGTCTTAAAAAAACTCACCCTCAAAATAAACTACTACTTATGGACTTCTAAAGGATAAACGAGTTATGCTATATTGACAGGTACGTAATGAAATTTGTGTAATGTGGGTTCCTGTTACCACGGCATGGCGCGTCCTCAGGTTGCGGATCGAGAAGGCCTCTAGATATACAGACTAGCTGCGAATATACTGAATAAGCAGTCGCGGACAGACGACAACGGGTCGTCCTCCAGCTTGGGGGTTTGGGCTAGGCTAACAACCTCATCGAGTAAAAAAAAAAAAAAAAAAAGGCACTTGTTCAGAAACATTCACAGAATCCTCGGACCAGGACTAATGACTTGGCCCGACCTCAGCAAAAGAAAATGCACATGAGATTTGGAACATGGAATATTAGAAGTCTATAAGGCAGACGCGTTAAAATCAGTAACGAATGAGTTAGAGAAATACAGGCTGGACCTAGTAGTAGTTCACGAAGTTAGGTGGGAAGCAAGGTCCGTCGATCCTACCTCTTTTAAGGTCGCGTCATAACTACCCTTCTTTGAAAACCGAAGATGCAGTAAAATTGTGATGTCACGGCGGGAGCAGAAACAGCTTTCGCCCAAGGTTCTTGTCATTCACCCTTGCTTGTTTCTTTGATTTTTGCAGGAAAGTGCGTGATTCTTGCTTTCCTGTATTAAGAAAACATTAATTACTGTAGTGCTCGTGTTAGCCTATAAGCATGTCGAATTGTACACTAAGTACTTGTCGAAATTATAGTAGAAATACTACGGGTTCCAAAGTTACTTATCATGTATTTCCCTCGGATCCTTTGCGGAAAGTTTGGCAAAAGAAATGCTGTCGGGAAGACATCTTTCAAGTTGAAAACGCCAGCGTCTATTCCGATCATTTTATTCCCGAAGCTTATGGACATAATTTAAAACGTGAGCTTCTAAATATGTTCATGCCTGTTCTGTATGGTTGCGAAATATGGTCGCTTACTTGGAAAGAACATAAACTGAAAGTATTTGAGAACAACATCCTGAGACCAATATTCGGACCCAAGAGAACCGGGAACGGGGAATGGCGGAAACTTCATAACGAGGAACTACATAATTTATACGGTTTACCGAACATTGTCAGGGTCATCAAACTCTAGGAGGCTCAGGTGAGCAGGTCATATAGCTAGGATGGAAGAAAGTAGGAACGCTTTCAAAGTCTTAACTGGAAGACCAACCGGAAAACGACCACAGGAAGACTTAGGCGCAGATGGGAGGACAATATTAAGATGGATCTCGCAGAAATAGGAATACAAAGTAGAAACTGGATCCAGTTGGCTAAAGACAGAAGCCAGTGGAAAGATTCTGTGAACGCGGCATTGAAACTTCGGGTTCCATAGGTCATAGAGTTAGTTATTTAATGAAATATTTTTGAAATATGAACAAAATCGTCTAAAAATAACTCACCCTCAAGACCTCCACTCACTCACACCACAATCACTTCACACCTCAAGAACTCACCCTAAGTACCACTTCTGGATTCTTTCCAGAAAAATGGCCTGTATCACAGTACAGGATTGTTAAGGAAACATTCATGTATGAAATATAAACAAAATCGTTAGAACTGTTTTAAGAAAATCCTAAATTTTTATTTACATTCTTCAGTAAACAAGGCGGGTAGGAAGAAAATTCGAAAGACTATTCTTGGAAATGTCATAAAAAGCTTCCGTTTTAAATTTGGTGCAGGTACTCTAGAAATATACATACATCGGAACAAATGAACTGACAGACATTCTAAAGGCAATTATTCGTGATGTAAGGGTCATCAAATGTGCAAATTCGTTAAAATCTCGTATTTGAGTTTTCCACGATCTCCATTTTATCTTCTATTGTCCTTGGAAATTAAAAAAAAAAAAAAAATTAAAACCTGACTAATGTATAATCTTGCAATACTAATAATAATATCTAAATTTATTTTTTTCCAAATCGCGGCCCCACACTTCTTTATTTTTATCGCAAATATATTTGTTCGTTGTGTTTTGATTACTAATCTTTCTTAACGTGCTGAAAAGGAAGAGCGCAGGTATTGAAAATAAGGTCTATAGCTTACAATTCCAAATATAACATTATGGGTACAGGTAAATTATACGTGGGCAGCATAAATCATAATGGGAATAACAAAACTTTTTTAATTGCAATTGTTAAAACTATGTCAGCAATAATTGCACTGAACAAATCCGATGCAGACATAGCCTTAGTAAATACGAAATTACACTTAGTAACAAAAAAGAAATATTTCCAAGAGATAAAAAAGTATAAAAATAAAATACGCAAGAAATATATGAAACGAAATCAACTTCATTACATAATGCAAGAGTGTTTGATGGCATATTGAGGCCAGGAGAAATATTACAACAGCTCAGACAGAATTAAAATCTTACGATGTTCAACAAATGCTAATCAGCATAAGAAACTTCCAACGAATATGTGCTTCTTCGTTGCCAAGTGGCAACGCGTGGTCCCAGGTTTGATTCCCGGTGGGGTACACACGGAAAAGAAAGTATTCTTCAGTTGACAAATTTTCTTTTTCAAAATAATTAGGAACAAATGAATTAATCTCGATCTTTTTGTCGTTATCCTTAGAATAGTTATAATTTGATAACTTGCCAAAATCAGTACTCTAATAGATTAATTTATTCTTGAGTTATTACTCGAGATGCAAGGGCTCGGAAAAAAAAAACCGGCTTTTTTGGGAAAAAACTCGATTTTTTCTGCTTCGCTTTTTTGCTTGGAAAAGTTTGGGCTTTCTTCAAAATTTTGCTTTAAATTGATAAAGCATAATTTGTTTCGCTTCTCTACAGCACAAGAACTCATTTGATTAGTGGTTGATGTAGATAATAATATAGAACCTCTAAAATAAACTATGAATTTCGAAAAGATTTTTTTTTTTTAATTCTTAACATATTTACATTATGAATTCCAAAGGATTAACCAATATATATATATAATAATTTTTAAACTTCTTATACATAAAAATAAGTACTTTTTAAAAAAATACACAAATAACTAGCAAAATTGTATGTAGTATTTTTACTTCAAATTATCACACACCCTCTTTTTGAAACAAAAATAAAACATGAGATAAATACACTTATATGATAATCTTAAAAGCTGCACATCAACAGCTTGGTTTCGGGTGGTTCTGTACATTCTTGAAATTTTTAAATTTTAACTTTCATATATATTGTATGAATATTTCGAACAAATTTTTCATTCATTGATCACATACGTAATAACGTTACCACCTATCAGGTGCTTGGAATCTGCAAAATCGGTAAAATTCCGAATTCTATAATGCACTGACTGTTTCTTAAGCCTTTCAGAATCGGGAAAGTACCAAGTTTTCTGTTAATGGATCATATGCGTAATAGACTGTTCATCTGATCGAGCGGTTTCCTAGACTTATAACCACCATCACGGTTTACCCAGTCCTGAAGGTTTCTGAATTTTTAACGACAGAAATTCAACATATCATTACGAAACTTAAAAAACACTATGGAATACATTTAAGAAGAGTGGAAAGAATCAATCACTGTTCCAATTCACAAGGAAGGCGACAAAACTGAATGTAATAATTATCGAGGCATTTCTCTTAATATTCTATTATAAAGATTGATTCCATACGCAGATGCAATTATTGGAGATTATCAGTGTGGATTTACGGAAATCGATGAACACAATATTTACTATTCGATAAGTACTCGAAAAGAAGTAGGAATATATTACCCAGTACATCAGCTGTTTATTGGTTTTAAAAAGGCTTACGACTCGGATAGGAGGGAAACATTGTACAACATTCTTACAGAATTCGGAACACCGAAAAAGCTAGTTAGATTAATTAAAATGTGTTTAAATGAATCCCAAAGAAAAAGTCCGAGCAGAAAAATTCTTGTCCATGAGCTTCCACGTCGAGAATGGCCTGAAACAATGAGATGCGTTATCGCCATTATTGTTCAGCTTTGTTTCGTAGTACGCTATAAGGAAAATCAAGGATAGCAACCAGGCCTTAGAGCTGAATTGTATTCACCAGGTTACGGCGTATTCTGATGATGTAAATTTAATGATAGGAGAACAATAGAAAGAAATGCAGAGTCCTTATTAAACGCTTGCAACGACATTGGTTTAGAAGTAAATGCAGAGAAAACTAAATACATAGAAGCTCACCGGGATCGTAATATGGCAAATTATGGATGCGTTAAAATATCAAATAATACTTTCGACAAAGTGGATACTTTCAAATATCTGGGACCAATATCACCAGACCAAAATCATATCCACAAAGAAATTAAATGTCGACTGAAATCAGGAAATTCGTGTTATTATTCAGTTCAAAGTATTTTGTCGTCGCGAATTCTGTAGAGGAATTTGAAGCTTAAAATATATAAAACGATATACATACGTGTTGTGTTTTATGGTTGTGAAACATGGAAGAACGCAGGCTGAAAGGATTTGAAAATAAAATCCTGACACGAATATTCGGACCCAAGAGGAACGGGAATGAGGGAAACTTCATAACGAAGAAATGCATAATTTATATGGTTTACCAAATATCCTTACGGTCATCAAGTCTAGGAGACTCAGGTGGGCAGGTCATGCAGCCAGAGTGGAAGAAGGTAGGAACGCTTTCAAAGTTTTAATGGAAATCCAATCGGAAAACGTCCATTAGGAAGATTTAGGCGCAGATGGGAGGACAATATTAAAATGGATCTCGCAGAAATAGGAATACAAAGTAAAAACTGGATCCAGTTGGCTAAGGATTGAAGTCAGTGGAGAGCTTTTGTGAACGCGGCATTGAACCTTCGGATTCCATAGGCCATAGAGGGAGAGAATATATTTAAGTTAAGCACAACTGCACAACAACCATGAGTGAGTGGTTAGCTTTTGCGCTTCTATCGGGAAGTTTGGAATTCAACCCCGCATTCGACCATTTTAACAAAAGTTTTCCTTAATTGTATCTGTGAATGTAGAGATAATGCGTGTACTGTGAGTTCTGACCGACTTCCTTTCTTATCGTTTTTAAATCGTTGTTATTACTAATTATCAGCAGTGACGGATTTGTGAAGGGGGTTATGGAGGGGATGTTTTACGGGTGAAGCTTGTACCCCGGAATTACAGGACTTCTAAAACAAACGAAATATTTGTTATGCCTTTACTTATAAACTTCAAGCTTTTCTCAAACAAAAATTAGGTATTTTTAGAAAAAGTAAACATTAATAAGAAAAACCTCTCCCAAAATACTTTTCTAAATCCGCCACTGATTCTCAGTATAAAATGGTCTTTTCAAGATTGTATCCGGAAGGTTATTGCTGAATGTACAAATAAAACGAAATATTAATTATGCTTGTACTCATAAACTCCCAAATAAAAATTAGGAAATTTTAGAAAAACCAAACATTAAGCAGAGAAACACCTCCCAAAATACTTTTCTGAATCCGCTACTGATTATTTGTATAAAATGGTATTCAAGTTTGTATCCGGAAGATTATTGCTAAATCATTGCACAGCTACAGTATAACAAGATTGTGGAAGTACGATTTAACAGATATACTGACAAACTTACACTCTGACGGATATATTGAAAAACAAAAGTTTAACTTATGTGCTAGAAGCTAGAGTAGGCCTACTAATCTCTAGGAAATGAAACACGGATGACTAAAAAGAAATTATGTAGAAAAGAAAAAATGTCGATAACTCAGAAGTTAAAATAAAGTTAAATATTTTCTACAGTTGCCCTCAAATACTATGTACGTTATGTTTACTTTAATTCATAAAACATGTGTTCCATCCATCATGATGATGAATTCCAGAGCGAAATATAGCATTTAGGTCATGAAATCTTATTTAACTTTAGAGTATACTATAAGAAAGCTATTTAAGTAGAAAAATTATGAAAATAAAAAAGCCAAAATTTCTAAAATTCTCGTTTTTTTTTCCAAAAAAGCCGGCTTTTTATGTGCAAAAAACCATCGATTCATAAAAGCCTGCCTTATTTGCATCTCTAGTTATTACGAAAAGAAATTTTGTCAACTGAAGAATACTTTCTTTCGTGACTGTACCTGTCGTTTTAAGCTATAGATCCCGTCTTACAGAGTCACTGTGCTGAAGAAAGGTATTAAGCTCAATCAATAAATCCATAAACTAATCGCACAGCATTAATTCCGAGGAAATTTCTGTTGAAAGAAACACCTTTTTAAAATGTGAAACTAATTTGTAATTAAAAACACTTACATGCAACGTGACACAACATTGAATGAAGTCATCAAAGTAGATGATTCCGCGTCCACTTCTGTCGAACTTCCTCATCAGTGTAGTCACCAGTTGGTCGGACAATCGATACCCGAAAGTGGTGAGAGCTAATGCGAGTTCAGCCTTGTCAATGTTGCCAGAGTTGTCCCTGTCAAAGCTTCGAAAGCAGTTCTGCCAATCAACTACGTATTTCCACAGAGCGCCAAACTCTTCGAAGCTTATCGTTCCTCTGCCGGTTTTATCAAACATACCTACAAGCAATGAAATAGTCAGTATATTACGATAGTATAACATAGTCTAGCTTTCTTCTATATAATTTAAACACTGACATATAAATCATTATATCCTAGTCACAGAATTCACTGGAATTTGTCACCAGCAAATATGGATACGTCGTTTATAGACGCGCCTCTTACGTAGGAGAACCTGAGTTCAATTCACGATGGGAGCTCAAGTATTTTGGATTCCACATTAAGCTGTAGGTTCACGTTCTTGGCCTTTCTGTCGAAAGAGAAGTTACATTTACTCAAAGTAGCAAGAACAACAATTTGTTATTTCATAGGTCTTGGGTAAACAAAAATGTTGCACTATCGGAGATACAATAGAAGCTGCTTTCCAAAGTCACCAATAGACTTCAGTCGCATGTAACAGAACTAGATTTTCGTTGCTGTGGCTTTCTTGGCGTCTATAGTACAGTTGCTACGAGTTATGAAATAACCCTCATGCGATCCTTTGGGTACATATTCATGTAAGTGAAAATTACAGATGGAATAGTTTTAATTTAAAACGATCGAAGAATGGTTTCTTCCCGAACTTCACTTTCAATCACTAATTTTCGTTCTTTCTTTTTTTTTAAGTAGCGAAAAGTAATACAGAATACAAAACACACTGTCAAAAAGACTAGAATGGAAAACTGTTAACTGTATTAAGAATTGGTGAGTATATACTTAACATGTAGCAGGGCCGTCCATTGACTTAGCGGAAACTCCCGTTCCTAACTCCAATATTATAAAAACAATTCCTTTATTATTAATGGATTAAACTTTATTGTTGAATATTCAGAAAGTAGCTAAATTTATATTTTTTTAAATATAATTTTATTTAACGTAATCTCTACAAAAATTATTATCAGTAATTTTAAAGTTCAAAACTTTTATAATGTAATTTTCTCATGGTATGATTCACACTTATTTCCCTGACTTTTAATGAGTAACTACGGAAATTTCGCATGATCCGAGACACCGCGAACACTATCATTTATGGTTAGGTTTCGAAAAAAAAAATCGATTTTCTTAAATTATCTCCCACCATCCCTATAACCGTACAACGCTTTCGTTTTTATTTTTTTAAATATAATATAAGTTCACTTTCTTACTTATGGTACTTATTACGACGTGTAACATTTTTATCTTCTTTTCAATCTATATTGATTCTTTGAGGTGTCTCTCGTTCCGCCAGCAGCCTCTAATGCTGATCTGAAATCTGATTTCTTTTTCCCTCACTCTTCTGTGAAATGTAACAATTCTCTTAACTTTGAACTATTTTGCAGTATTTCCCGGACTCATTTTAATTTCACTAACTTCCAAGATCAGTGCAAACCCTGTATCCCCCCCCCCCCACACACACACCGTAACATTTATCTACTGCATATCGATTGTTACAAAGAAGTACAAGACCACGTTTAAAGATTGTTGATTGATGTTAAGGTTAAGTAAACTAGTGGTGAAAGTTATGTAGAGTTACGCAAGGAATTTATGTATACAGATGATAAAATGTAGAATTTTGATTATGTATCCAGTAACATATTAAATACGTATTCGCTAAACGTAATACGTAACTTAATACCCTCGACAGTAAGAAACCACTGTCCTGATTTAATGTCTACAACTGTTATAATGATGATGGGGTATCAGTTGCATGTTGATAACTCAAAACAATTGGCTTTATCAAAGGGTAAACTTAATTACTTTCACCTAAATATCAAGGCCCCTGTTAAAATAGAAAATAACAAACTTACCTTCCTGAATACATCTATAAATAATAATAATAATAATAAACAGTTCCACATCCAGGCATTCCCAAAATGCCTTGCGGAAATCAACATTTACTCTGCACTTTGATGCAATCTGTATTTTTAAGAAATTGATTACTTGGAAAAATTTCGTAGAGTTAAAATCAGAAAATGGGTAAAGGAAGTACTGTCAGGCGACCGTCCATGCGAGGATAGCAGACACCTGTTGAAAAAGGCCTCTCCATGATACATGTTGTCGGACATTATCTTGCTGAAACATGGCGTTCGAAATTGTTTGAAGGAAGAGCAGCGGTCACTGCTGAGGCTGCCCTCACTGAACAGCAGTGACGTCCTTCTGACACTAGAAATTTCGAGAATGTATGCTGAAAGGTTACACTTAACACGAGAGGCTCTAACACACATGTGATAAGCTGAAAGCTAAATTCATCCAAAAGCAAGACAATCTGACAAATCACTGAGCAAATCAACGTTTATTTATAAAATAATAACTGTGTGACAGTTTCCCCAACTAACTGAACATATTGGCTTTATCAGATACTGTCTGACAGACATGTTGACAGTGTCTGATCAGGGTTGGCGAAAACCATGGTTTTTATTAAAAAAAAAAAAAAAAAAAAAAAAAAAAAAAAAGAGGTTTTTTGGGGTTTAAACCCGGCTTTTTTGTTTTGTTTTAGTTTCTGTTTCTTGTCTAAACCAGATTTTCTTGGTTTAAATAATTTGCTCTATGTATTTATATCACATATGGACAGAAATAAGTTATTATAGGTGTTAGGTGTTATTATACAACAACCGGTTTATGTTGCAAGGGGTTACATAAGCTTAAGGCGGAATCCAAACCGCTTCTTGGCTTACATCCGAGAGAATTTGTCCCCCATTTGAACCCAAAACCAGGGCCACAAATGCGATACGTCTGCCGACTCACTTACGAAGGACTCCTGATAAAAATACGTTGTACTGAACTTTACTTACTTGCTAATATAATTGTCAAGAGTCATTTCAGAAGGACAAAAAGATAAACAGTTGCACAAGTGAAACCATTATACAGAATTACATATGGACAATTTGAATACTGCAGAGTACAGAAGAACTAATTTAGTGCAAGTTAGTTCACTACAACTTTTACTCCAAGTTAAAGAAATACAACGACTTAATGTGCATATCAGTAAGAAAAGTGAATAAAGATACGAATTATTTGAGTCCACTCTGGCTATGAGCCATTTATACATAAATAGATATCAAAGATACTTTAATAAATGCCTCTCATGGGGTTTGTATGACCCCCTTCCCCCCAAAAAAGTACGGCATTTCGATGTAATTAATCAATAGTAAACTACAAAAAAAATCACAAAAGGAACATTCATAAACTTATACAAAAACAAAAGTTGCTCTTGTAGTATAATTTCTTTGAGTAATGAATGGGGAATTTAGGTCTGAATATAATACGAATAATATGCGGGAGTGAAATGTAATAACTTACAAATTTGTGTTCATCAAGATTTTACGAACATTTTTCGTTTTTTGGTTAAAACTAGTTAGTTTTTCTGGAAAAACCAGCCAACCCTGTGTCTAATGAAGCCAATACGCTCATTTAGTTGCCGAAATTGTCACACATTTATTTTATAAATAAACGTTGATTTGCT
The DNA here is from genome assembly GCF_964235325.1 of Thermobia domestica. Lineage (NCBI taxonomy): Eukaryota > Metazoa > Arthropoda > Insecta > Zygentoma > Lepismatidae > Thermobia > Thermobia domestica. The sequence goes on from NC_137455.1 coordinate 181,239, forward strand.
CAGCGATTTCTTTTAAAAGTGTAAATTATTTAATATACCAAATCTAGTATGGATCAGTTGTGGTGTTGGATTGAAGACAATCTGCCATTCAGTGTTCACATGTTAAACACACACTCAGGTGTTTGTAGTTCTCGGTCAGTAGGAACCGACGCACACAATTCAACACCACAAACAAAGGTGTCTTGTTATTCCGAAGCGTCCTCACACTGCACGACCACTCTTTCTCGCCATTGCCTCACTGTCGTGGCGTCATGCGGGCCTGTTCGAACGTAGTCATCTGTTTATATTCTACTATTTGACCTTGACGCTTCCTACTTTCTTGTCCATGCTCCAATCAGTGTTACATAAACCGAACTTTCGCTGTATTAATTTGTGACGCTGTTGGGCCCACATATGTGTCATTTGTACGTCATACCCAGAGAGTTCGGTCGCAATTCCAGCTTACTTTCTTGGTGCTATAATTTTCACATTCAGGAACCTCAGTGGTAGAGCGTTCACCTCTAGAGCATGGGGTCCTTGGTTTGATCCCAGCTCACGCCAAGTGAATTTTGTGGTGGATAAACACCGTGTGCGTGGGTTTTGTCGGGTTTCCTCACACTTTCTTCATTCCATCATTTCATTCATTTATCATCATCACCGTCTCCTTTAGCCTAGCTGGCATAATCGTAGGACGTAAACTTAGATTTTAATTTTCATATTCAGCAGTATACGAGGGCCAATTTTGAGCCTAACAATGAAAGAACAATAATTTGTCATTGAAATTTTTTTTTTTTTTTTTTTTTTGAAATATTCTCCTTTATGATCAATACACTTTTGCATTCGTTTGAACCATTTGTCAAAACATTTTTTTCAATTTTCTTCAGACACCTCCATAATATGGTTTTTGAACGTATCAACGGCTTCTTCCGCCGACGAAAATCGTTGTCCACGCAATTTATTCTTGACATTCGGGAACAAGAAGTCATTGGGTGCCAAATCAGGACTGTACGCGGATGACAGATCAATTCGATTTTTTGAGTGTTCAAATAGTAGGTTGTTAGACAAGATGTGTGAGAGCTCGCATTGTCTTGATGAAGAATGATTCGACGGCGCTTGTTTGTTTTCCGTATTTGACCGAAGACCTCCGGCAAACAAACTTTGTGTACCATTCAAAATGAAATGAAATCTTTAAGTTTTACGTTCCACGATTATGCCGGTTAGGCTAAAGGAGAAGGTGATGATGAAAGATGAGTGAAATGGTGGAATGAACAAACTGGGAGGAAACGGGAGAACCCCGAGAAAACCCACGAACTCGGTCTTCGTCCACCACAAAGTCCACACGGCGCGAGCTGGGATCGAACCAGGGACCCCAAGCACCGGAGGTGCACGCTCTACCACTGAGCCACCGCGCCCCCTGCGTACCATTCAGAGTTGAGCGTTCTACGTTCCTCTAAAGACAGTTGCCACATGACCAGTTTTCCCGAAAAAACAGGCGACCATTTGTTTCGATGTGCTTCGAGTTCGAACAACTTTTGTTGGATTTGGTTCATCTTGAAACACCCATACAGTCGACTGCTGTTTACGTTCCCGCTCATATGCATATATCCATGATTCGTCGCCTGTTACAATCTTATATGTCTTTTGAAGCACCGCCATTGTATTTATTGAGCATTTGTGTGCACCAATCGATGCGAGCTTCTTTTTGAATTTTCGTCAAATTATGTGGGATCCAACGAAAACAATCCTTTCTCACACCTAAATGATCATGTAATACACTGCTCCACAAAACTTAAGCAACCAGAGAGAATGTGACCCATTAAACACTGGAAGGAGGCATGCACATACAAACGGGCGCACAAGCAAGGCGAGGGCCCGCTATGGCGCGTGTGTACCACCGTCGCAATCGCGGTGAACAAATGTTACCACGAAGTGTACACGACAGCCTAGTTGTATCCGAGGCTGCAAGCAGTGAGTTGGTGGTTTCTGTGTAGGATATCTAGTGTAAACACCCTGAAATGGCTTGGAGACGACATTTGTGTGACGTTGACCCAGGAGCGAATAATTGGGCAATTGGAACTAGGCTGGTCTTAACTGTACGTGACGCAGGAATTCAGTGTTAACAAAAGCGTTGTGTGAAAGGTGTCAAGTCGTTTCCATAATGGATATACAGTCAGTAGACATAATAGAGAAGGTCGCCCGAGGAAGACATCGGCCGCCGATGAAAGGTTTCTCACAATTGATGCCAGACGTGACAGTTAAGCGTCATGCTCTCAACTGGCAAATGCTTTGTTTCAACGATGCGACAAAGTGTTAGTCGTGATACTCTTCGTCGGTGGCTTAATACAGCAGGACTGTATACCAGGAAGAATGTGCTGTGTGTGCCATTGAAACGGGAGCACAAAGGTGCGCGCTATACATGGCGTCAGGAATTTGTTGCATAAGGGGAACATCCATTATATTCTCTGATGAGTCTCCATACAGCCTATCATCTGATTCTGGTCGGATATTAGTATGGAGAGAGCCTGGAACATATTATCACCCAACTTCATTGATAAACGGCTGTCATTTCGTGGTGGTTCCATCATGGTGTGGGATGAGATCATACTGGGTGGGAAAACGGACCTCTTATTGTGGAACATGGCACCTTGACGGTACAACGGTATCGGAATGAAATTCTCCATACACATGTGTGCAATTTCCGCGAAGCATTTAGTTCGGACTTCCTATCTATGGATGACAATGCCCACCCAAACCATGCACATCTGGTGTCCGAATATCTGAAGAGCGAAGACACTACGGGCATTGCATTGCCTCTATACTTGCTGGACTTGAATCCCATCTAGCATATGTGGAATGTTCTTAGGCGGCAAATAGTGCAACGCCATCCACCACCACGCACTCTTCCTGAACTGCAAACAGCTCTTTCCGAGAAGTGATGCCATCTGCCGCAAGACTTGATCAACAGTCTGATTTGCAATATGGTCAGATGTGCCTGTTATCTGTTCGTGGTGGTCACACGCCATATTGACTGCCTATGCCCTCGCACAGTCCAGTTTTACATATGGTGGTATCGTGGTTCTGAACTTTCTGATCACCTTGTGTATCCTAACTGTATTGTTGTCCTTCATTTGTGTTGCATTGTGTATCTGTACAGTCTTTCTGTAGATTATACTTGGTGCAGTGATCTTGTTTTATTTTCTGCTACTTCCTTCGAGTTGCTTAAGATTTGTGGAGCAGTGTATTTTATATATGCTGGCGGAACTAATGCCTAGGGTTGTCTCAATCTCACAGTATGTCACATGACGATCTTGCAGTATTATGTTTTGCACAGCATCAATGTTCTCTTGAATAACAACTGATTTTGGACGACCATAGCGAATTTTGTCAGTGAGCGAATGGCGGCCACAAGTAAAATCGTTATACCAGCGTTTCACAGTGGCAAATGATGGGGCTTCATCGTCAAATGTGTAAGTAAGTTGATCGATGCATTCTTGTCTTGATAATCCACGTCGAAATTCGTAGTAAATCATCGCACGAAAATTTTCACGAGTTAATTCCATTTTTCTGTTGTCACGCAATCTTCAAGTCAACGTAAACAATATTGAAGTACGTTATGGTCAATAATGTCAAATGGTTCTATGCAAACGGAAAACGGCGCCTAACTACAATCAGTGTTGCCAAGGCTCAAAATATAAATAGTGGCCCTCGTATAAGGAAATTCTTCGATAACTGCCTTACACGATTAAGAACAACTGCAGGTCATCTCGAACAGGACTACTTTCAATATTTTAACAACGGCGAAGGAACTGACGGGACCACACAGCCCTAATATTGAATCGCCTTAAACTCTTTAGAGCTTCGTGCAAAGAGTTTTCTTCATGGCAACGTCACTGAAGTATCTAACTACTTGAAATATGAAAATCTCCTCTGTAGCTTAGGCAGTTTTATTGCTGTCTTTGCTCTCGACACGAGAATTGAAACAAATGCATACCACGCATTTCAAAATTTCAGTGTTTTTCACAACAAAAACGATCTATATAAACGCTTCATTACTGTTTATATTTCATTTACAATTTTGATCACATGTATTTCAGAGTTCTGATTTGTTAAATCCTCATAAAAAGGAAAGTCTGCAACTCACTGCCGTATGCAATGAGAATGAAAATGTTACTTCACTGTGTGTTCTATATGTAAATAAATATAGTTTATTTAATATTTTGTCTGAAAATCGTCAGCCTACGTAGCGTCTGTTCATAAGACTCTACCTTCAATCCTTGCGAAAGGTATGTACTCATGAATACTTGTAGAACTAGCAACTGACTGTACAAGAGATCATTAAACTCTTGAGATAATACTTAGCACAGACACATTTCACTTGGAAGACAGGAATCATATTACCAATATGATAGTTTCGCGATGGGTAATCCCATCTCCCAGTTTTAGCCAAGGTAAGTTTCTTCTCTCTACAAAGAATTCTCCTACTTTTGAAGCATTTGGTAGAAGCAAACTTCTCGCACTTTCAGAGCATTCCTTGCTCCATCTTCGGCGCTTGTTGCCATGTAAATGTCATTCCTTTCCTTTCCTTAGCCATTTTGTCAACTAACTGAGATAGAATACTTAAAAAGTGTCAGCAAATTTTCTTCTGCGAATATTCGTGATTGAAAAACATCCTGATATTTACTACTTTTGTTGCGTTAGAAATAACAAAATACTATTGTTTTGGTATGCCGTAACTGCATGCAGGGATTTGCTTTCCCACATGCTTCAAATTTATATACGCATCCAACGATATCAGTAAATAATTACAGTTCCCTCTCCTAACCATGGCTATGATTATGCTAGATTATATTGAAGTATGTTACTGCGTTATTTCAATTATGTTCAACGTTTATAATACATTATTTCAGGTGTTGCTGTACGGATTGTCAACCTACTTACCTATCATAAGCCTCACAGTCTCAGGATTAAAGGGCGTCCACGAGCCATTCGAGAGCGCAGCCTGTAACTCGTCTGCTGTTATGTAGCCACTACGATCTCTGTCAACCCTAGACAAAACAAAAATCACAAGTTTTACATAATTTAAAAATGTAGAAGTAGGCCCTATATATATATATATATATATATATATATATATATATATATATATATAAAACTTACCAATCACATTAGTCAAATCTTCTATAGGATGCTTCAAAGCACATTGTGCTTCTTTATCTGCTGTTAGGACTAAAAGAAAGGATAAAAGAATAGGAAATTACAAGTCATATTTTTCTAGTTTATAAGACGCGTTAAAATTACACTTACTGCCATAAAAATTGAAGCAGCACGAAGGAATCGCCAAATCAACTGCAATTCAGATCAACATGTAAACGATTAGGATTTAAAGATCACGAATGGCCACCGGAGAGTAGTAAGGAATTCAGCCCTAGCCGTGAAGCGTGAGTGAGTGAGTCAGCACAGTACTGGGAGGACAAATAACACAGCAGCATTAGACAGCGTTCAAAAGGGGCCGTGCGATTAACAGACATGTGAGGGATTCCAATGTTCCTATGGCCTGACGTTGGGGCTAGTGGATACGTGAAGACGCCATCGCACGACGTGAAGGTTCCGATCGATCACAACAGACTACAACACGAGAGGATCGTCACATTGTTCGTGAAGTATTACGTAATCCTGTGATATCAGCGCCTGCCATTCACACATAAGTAGTGGACTCTCTGTAAAACCCTCTGTCATCTCGCACCGTATCTCGACTGTTCTCAGCTGGACTGTGAGTGCACCGTCCTCTGCGTACGTTGCCACTAACACAAGCGTATAAACGAAGTAGGACAGCATGGAATCCTCATGAATGGTAATAGATCGTGTTCAGTAATAAGTCTCTATTGTATATTACGACACATAACCATCCTGTGCAAGTGTGGTGATGCCGGAGGGAAAGGTGACATCTAGCCAATAATGTGGAACAGCGTTACTCTGGGCATCATGGTATGGAGACAGCCTTTGGTAACCTCCCGTAGCAATTCGTGAAACCTTGACGGCACAGATTTACGTCAGTGAGATTCCGCATCTGCAGGTGTTAGCTCTCCTCCCGCAGGAGCACGCACGTACAATCTATTAACCTTATCAGGACGAACGGCTCAACCCTTGAGCCAGCAATTCAAACCTCTCTAGCTCAGCTCCTAATTAACCTAGAGATATGATTTTGGTATGTATCTCTTCAGAAAGGATGGAACTTTTTAATCCTATGTATATCATTCATGTAGTGGGTCCCGCCGTGAAGGGGGAGTGGGGCAAAGTTGGGTGTTTATAGCTTTCCCTCTCTCCCTTCAGAATTTGGGGGAGGTACCCCCCTGATGAAGCTACAAGGATAAAAAATGGCATCCATAGAGACAAATGAGCATACTTACTAGCCATACCCAGTCAATGACTTTTGAGCTTGAGAGGGGTGAATAGGAGGGGTATTGAATTTACCCTTTTTCTTATTGTATATTTTCTTATAAAGACAAAACATATTTCAAATTTGAGGATCTCTGGCAACATTGTTATTCATCGTACGCAAGAAAAAAAAATCTCACATTTACGATAGATATTTGGGACAATGATACACAAAAGTCAAACCCGTCGGTTCAATACGAATGGAAAAAGAAATTCGGAACCCCACACCTACGAGACACATCCTGTATGTTATTCAATATCCACTGTAAGGTACTCTAACGTTGACAGCCCTAGCGACATTCCTAATTATCACAGACTCACAAACCATACCTCGTTGAAAACCTTATAGATCAGCCATTCCAACAATGTAACTTTTGTGCGTCTCGGGCCAAACCAGTAAAAGAAGAAGATGAAAGTCAAAATTTTGGGTGGAAAATCAAATTTTTCGAAATTTGTCGGACTATGGCAACTCTGTTATTTGTCGTACGCAAGAAAAAAAATTCCAACAAGGTAACTTTCGTGTCTGTCGGGCCAAACTAGTAAAAGAAAAAGACGACAAAAATGAAAATTCTGGGGGGAAATTCAATTTTTTCGAAATTTGTCGGACTATGGCAACGCTGCTATTTGTCGTACGCAAGGAAAATAATTCTCACATTTGCGCCAGACATTGGAAACAACTATGTAGAAAAATGAAGGGTTTAGGTGGAACAGGAGTGAAGAAAAAAATTCGGAACGCCGACCCTACGTGAATCATCCTGTATGTTTTCGAGAGATTGTGGTATAAACTAACATTGGCAGACTTGGACACGCTCCTAATTGTCAAAAACATATCAGCCATACCTCGTTGGAAAGCTTATAGAACAGATATTCCAACAAGGTAACTTATTGAACAAACACACACACACACACACACAGAGAGAGAGAGAGAGAGAGCGAAAGGAAAACATTTATCACCTCAGAACGTACCGTTCTCTTTTTAGCCTGGTCAAGGTCAGCTATAGTTATCAGTTGAACCAAAGAGTTGTAAATATGCAATACATTTCTTTCAACTCCAAAATCTTCCTGCCGAAGCAAAAGGAAAGAAAAGCAATGATCTTTCGACGAACAATGTTCGGTGAACCAATGCGAGTTTATTCTCTGCAGTTAATAAGATAATTTTTCTGCATTCCTACTGCACTTACACTGCTTATTTCTTGCACAATTGTTCACAATAACGGGGATAAATGTGAGAAGTATTTTTCTTGCATACGACAAACAACAGCGTTACCATAGTCCGACAAATTTCGAAAAACTTGATTTTCCCCCAAAATTTTCATTTTCGTCTTGTTTTTCTTTTACTAGTTTGGCCCGACAGACACGAAAGTTACCTTGTTGGAATGTTTGTTCCATAAGCTTTCCAACGAGGTATAGCTGATATGCTTGTGACAATTAGGAGCGTGGCCAAGCCTGCTAATGTTAGCGTATACCACAATCTCTCGAGCAAAATACAGGATGATTCACATAGGTTCGGTGTTCAGAAATGAAATGAAATCTTTAAGTTTTTCGTCCCACGGTTATGCAGATTAGGCTAAAGGAGACGGTGATGATGAGAGATGAGTGAAATGGTAGAATGAAGAAAGTGGGAGGAAACGGGAGAACCCCGAGAAAACCCACGAGCACGGTGTTTGTCCACCACAAAGTTCACTTGGCGGAGGCGTTCGGTGTTCAGAATTTTCCCCTCCATTCCTATTAAATCTAATCCCTTCATTTTTTGATATCATTGTCCCCAGTGTATGGCGTAAATCTGAGATTTTTTTGGCTTACGTACGGTATATAACAGCGTTGCCACAGTCTGACAAAATCTGAAGAAATCTATTTTTGAAGAAAAAAATGATTTTCTTCTTCTTTTACTAGTTTGGTCCGAGAGACACGAAAGTTACTTTGCTGAAATGTCTGTTCTATAAGGTTTCCAACGAGGTATGGTTTGTTTATGTGTGACATTTAGGGGCGTAGCCAAGCCTGCCAACGTAAGGGTAGACGAAAATTTCTCGGGAAAATAGGAACAGGATGATTCATCTAGATTCTATCTTCCGATTTTTTTTTTTTTTTTTTTTTTTTTTACCTAGCTATTGTACCTTTGCCCTTCATTTTTTGGTACAATTATTATCAATGTCTGGCCTACAGGTCAGAATTTTTTTTTTCTGCGTACGACTAGAAACAGTGTTGCCAGACTCACAAATTTCGGAAAAAAATAAATTTTTCACTTTTTCTCTTTCTTTCTCCTTTTTCTTCTACGGGTTGGGTACGGTAGCCTCAAAGGTTATCTTACAAGAATCTTTGTTTCATAAGTTTTCCAACAAGGTATAATTCATACCCATGGAAGAATTAGGAGGGGTGCTAGGACCGCGAAAGTAAAGGTCTACGATTTTCTTGAAATCCCTGCCCGTCCTGAATAGGTTAACAAGACAATGCCCAGCCACACCCGTGTCTATAAATTGTCTACGGCACGTTGAGGTTTTTCCCTGTACAGCATCCTCATCTGATCTCTCCTCAACTGAACACGTTAGGGACCAGTTCGGATGCAAACTCGACGGCGCTGCCAACCTGCAGTTACAGTAGCTATGGATTGAGTTGCCTCAGGCAGTGATACGACGACTCTACGACTCGCTTCCAAGCCGCATGAACGTATGTATCCGTCCCAGAGGGGGTGTAGCAACCTGCTGATATGCAACACGTATTAAGCTCGTACAACCAAACCTATTTTCAGATTAATCTGATATTGTAATTCTTACAATCAAGTTGCGTACTCTTGTATCCCGTGAAGTTTAACTTAATTTCATATATTCCTTCAGGGTGCTCCATGTTTTGTCAATGAGCATATTTCAGCATAAAGTCACATTCCGAAGAGAAGGAAGGAAAATACCTTGAACATTAAAAGAGAAAGCGGTTTTTCTAAATCTTGAGAAAGGCCAAAAAACGAAGTATTGCTAAACTTTTTTTTATTATTATTTGGAAAGAACAAGGACACTCAAACTTTTGCAGGGAGGGTTGGCTTCTAAAATGGGAAATTCTATGTGATATGTGTGGTTATGAAATTTTAAGACCTTCTTCTAGAGCTGAGAATGATGCAATGAAATGGTTCTTCTTCAAAACAAGTAAAGTACGAAACAGGAAACGGATCTACAAACAATGGCATGAACGGGTTAGAAAGAAGCTACACATTCACCAAGAGAGGCAGTGAGAAAGTAGAAGTACACAACTACTGTGGCTCTCACCTAGGGAAGGTTAGGGTGTTCTTATCGTGTGAATAGTCATTTCTTTTCGTATGTTCACCATCGCTACGGACGCACCCTGGCAGGCCCACAAGCTTCACCCTGTCTTCATTCAGTTAGATAGTATTTGTACTTTTTGTGGTCATCTAGCACAGGTTGATGTTTTTCAACAATTATTTCTGGTCGCCCGCCTGAACTTCATCTATGCTAAGTAGGGTATTGTCATGTTGCCCCGCGCAAATATTTTGGAGAACAATAAGAAGAAAATCTTTGATAGAATTATGATTTTCGTACAATTATTTCTGGTGGCCTCCTTGAACCTCATCTATGCTATATTTTTCATCTCCAGCACAGACCTTTTATGGGACAAGAAGAAGAAAATTAACGAAAAAAATAATAATTTTTCAACAGTTAATTCGTGTAGTGTCACAGAATCTGACCAGCACAATTAAGAGTACATTTTGTGCGGAAATAACTAAAACTATCATTAACTTACTTATGGTCCAGAAATTTCAATTGCATCGAACAGTGATACTCAAATATGTAACTAAGTTCTCCTGTAATTTTTTTTTCGAGAAAATAAACCCAGTATTCTTAGGCCGTACCAGAATTTGTAGTAATAGTTAAGAACAGCTACTTCTCATCTCCCGTGCACGAGGATACATCTTACTGTTGCACTACGTAAACACCCTAAGTACAAGGGCAAGAACTCAGTCTATTACCTACTTTTTAACATCCTAGATAGTCAATGAATAATTCCTGAAAGTATGGCGTTTCTCGTCCTTCCCTAAATGGGAAGTACGGCTCCTTAACTATAACCGAATTTGTTATCAACTCTGTAATAATGTGTTCAAACAACTTACAGGTTTAAACTTAACCTTCACAATTTATCACATTATACCTTTGAAAAACATCCCACAAGAATTCACGAGTAGGTATTTGTGCCATGCTGAAAGTCAAACACTAGAAAACTCCGAACGATCTAATTCATTGACGTCTTTCCGTTTGAAACAATGACACCAAATAGTAGTTTCGATAAATTTTAACGCTATAGTTCCTTGTTTGAAGTCAGAATGCAATCGTTGTCACATGTCACATTTGTCTTCTTCTTCTTTTACGTGGATAACACGAGGAAATGGGAAATACGAGAAGTTGCCAAATATCATGAAACTGCCTCGCCCACCATGCTTCCAGCAATTACGAGTCATTACGCAATAAATACGGCAGCAAGAGCAAAGTGAAAGGAACTTGTGAATCATTGTTATTGAGTGGATGTGGTGACTTCGTGTTACTATTTATTATGTTTTCTTAAAATTATTTAATATATTCTTCTTATACAGCCTACCTGTTACATCCAAATATCAGATCCTTTTTTGTGCCTTAATTATCCATACCACAGAGGAAATAACATACGTATACTTTGTAATTGTGTTCTATAGTTATCTAGAAGAAGAAATGTCGTACGTTCAAATGCCAGATCGAAATTTTTTGTTGGATGTTTTCAAAAGGTAATTTTGACTATAATACCGTAGAATAAATATATTCCTACTCGAATTCGTAAGAATATACTTAATCTATGGTAATTTTTATATACACTGTTCACCTAGTTGTTACAGTTTGACTTACGAGTGGAAATTGAGAGTTTTCACGTCACTATTTTTGTTCCGGTACACGCCATGAAGAATTACGCCGTGCAGGTCAAGTTTAGGCAATCTACTCGAAATAATAGATGGAAATTAGAATTATTTTATCATGACAATACCTCACTTAGCATAAATATATTCAAGGGGACCATCAGAAGTCATTGTTGAAAAATTACAATTCATTCAGGATTTGCTTCAAAATACAATGTCCGGATATATGCCATATAAACTACAATGAAAAAAAAAAAAGCCCGAGTGCCATCTAGTTGATCGCACGAGAGTGCGTTGAGTCCGTAAGGAGCGGGCGCGTCAACGACGATGGGTATGGCTGTGGGGGTATTGAATGCAGTCGTAATGGTTTCTCATTAGTAACACTACTATTATAAAATAAAAATACTGCTGTGTATTGTGCAGAAATACTACACCGTCAGAAAATAATACGTAATACAATCCTTTTTCATTTTCACATTTATTTTGACCATCGTATGGTGTGTAATGATTTTATACTAGTAACCCTACACTTATAAACCTAAAATACAACTGAATTAATTACAATTTAATTATGATATTTGCAAAAGTAGCTATATTCCTTACAAACATATCTTTCAATACAGAGTATTACTTTCCTTGTATGCTTATTTTGCAAAATGTGGTGTGCCAAGACTTAGGCTCGCACACTTCTCAGTAGGTCACGAAAATTTTGTGCTATAATATATTGTAAACAATTAATGTTTGCTATGGAACAAGAGCTTTTAAGTCATTAAGAGTCAAATCTATATGTAACGCAATTTGTGACTTCCGTTCATCCTAGTTTTAGAACTGCTTTGCTGTAATAAAAGAATAAATTTTATTGTCGAATCAGCTACATAGCCACAGACAACGTCAAATTATATCTTACTACAATAAGTGCACTACGACGATGATTGTTCATTATCTACAGTAAGTGCTGTAGTACTTAAGTTCACCACTATCACCTTACAAAGGTTAAGGTGATAATATTAAGAATCTGACCAAAACAATATTTTTAATAAATAATAGTATTATAGTTTTGACAATGTATCATTGGGACTTTCCATGTGAGGTCAACACAATGGTAGCCTTGCACAGAGTTGTACAACAAATTAATGATTTTCACTGAAGCCAGAAAGAGTAATGAATTGATCCACATGAAGATAGTCTTTGAGGCCTGTCAAGAGTTCTGTTCGCTGTTTTGTTATAAATTAATGACACAAAAGAATCTGTAATTTCTCACTGAATTTTGAACAGAAATCTTCTGGTAATTCTTGGATCGTACTTAGAGTGGATCGGTCTGTAGCTGCCCATTGACGGTATGTTATACAGTCTACATTATGTTCCTCCATATGGTTTTGAAGACTTATTATTAACCTCTCTGTACAAGAGCAAGTTTCACAGTCGCCAAAGTAAGATGATATATTAGATGGGTTACAGACAATCTGTGCCATGCAGTCATGGTATGATATAATGGGATGTTCATCATCAGCTGTAAGTGTCGATAGTTTGGCTTCTGCTATCATCAATTTCACATTCTGATGCGTGCTGCAAACACAAACCGAATGAGTTCCAGCAGTCCCTGCTAAGATGCACTGCTTGGGTATCAGTTCTGCAAATTTTGAGAAACCAATGGAAATATCAGGATGCTGATTCTTAAATGCCTGGAAAAAATTTTCCAAGTTGCAAAGAATGAGCCTTTTTCGTTTGTGTATTTTCTGGTCACCAACCCTTACAGAAACAAAATCTTTTTTACCAGGCATTATTCTGCTGACAGAATCTGCTTCATAGAACTCTCTGATGTAGGTAATGCGTTCCCAGCTATGATGTTAGGTGTTGCCATTATTCTCTTCTCTTGAACCTTTTTTACTATGTACCATGTAATTAGGTGCACCAAATTCTGGCTCAATTCTATGAACTGACCAACTCCGCAGCAGTACTGTCAGTACTTGGATTTTCTCATTTCTATTGACACAACCTCTGAACTTCTCTTTAAGTAGTTGCAGCATTTCTTGAATAGAATCCTCTTCGTCACTACTGGAACTTTCACTACTTTCAACACTCAAAAATTTCCTCTTCAGGGCAGATCCAATTTCTTCACTTTTTGTCCTGGATATTTCTTTTGTAAGATCTTAGTTTCCAATATTGGAGACTCGCCAAGAGTAAGGTTTCATACACAACTTTCAAATTTTCATAGGTTTTTTTTTTTTTTTTTTTTTTAAGGGGGGAGGCTACTAATCTCAGAATTGTTGTCTATACATTTACAGTTACATGTTCATAATTAGGCAGCCTCACAACATCTCTCCTGAATATTTTATACGTATTCTGCATTGCTGGTACTTTCTCTAACTGACCTTAGACCTCTGTTGCAGTCAGAGTGGAAAAAATATCATGATTTTTTTTTTTTTTTAATCATTTTGTTGATTTTTTTATTTAAATCAAATCTTTCTCCTCGTATACATAATACAAGTCGCGAACTGAAGAAAAAACATTAGGAATTAGTATTAAATGTTAATTATGCCATTAAAGTGAAAGTATTGGAGTTGAATTTTGAATTAACCCGCAATCGTTAACCTACTTCAATCCCAAAAATATTTGTTAAACATTAAGGAAAAAGTACAGCAACGTTTATGAACATGATAAATTTTTTCACAAAAGTTACTTTTATTTGGCAGGGTATATTTTTAAAAGATCAGAACTAGCTTGCGGCACAAAATATGTATAAAATACGTAAATTTCGCCTAAAGTTATATATATGTTTGTTTGTTCGTCTGTTTGTTTGTTCCCAATAATAGAGGCGTATTTAGAGGGACCAGTAAATATATATATATATATATATATATATATATATATATATATATATATATATTTACTGGTCCCTCTAAATACGCCTCTATTATTGGGAACAAACAAACAGACGCACACACAAAACAATTTTCTCCCTAAATGTCGAATTGTGATTTCCCCGGTGAAATAGTTAACAATTTGCAAACCCTATGTTACGAAGAGAAGAAGAGCAGGATTCGCCCGTTACCCCTTCAAAACGGGATTTTCTGTAATCATCCTCTGGATGACACTCGGTTTCTTACAGTACTGTACATACATTTGCGTCTCATTGTATTATGACTATTATCTTTCATATTCGAAATAACAGAACAGAAACGTGATTTTACTTATTTTCACTTTAAATTAATTTATTTCGGAATTTTTTTAAAATCAACGATTTTTATTTTAAAAAATCAAGTGATTTAAATTAGACTAGTTTAAATCATTTGACCGTGGTTGCAGTTATGGCCGTTAATGGAAAAGGATTATAGCAGTATTTCTGATAGAACTGTTCAAGTCCTTTCACACCGGATGTACTTATCATTTTACTTCATTGATGATCTGGGAATCATTATTTCAGTAATGATGATGGTAAACTCTGATGACAGAAGAAAAACATAGTCATATAAAAAATATTTTTTCTTTTGTTATCACCAATAACAAGCAGTTATTCTGTAAAAGCTACTCAAAAGTCATTTTTCGTGCCATTCAAGGACAAAGGTCAAAGTCAAATTTTCAGTTTTATAGAAAGGGTCAGGGGTTACATATCAAATGATAGGTTTGTCTACAAGCTTTACGATGACATCTAAGTTCAGTTTCTATCATAATCAGGGCAAAGGTTTACAAGCATTAGCAATATGACTAAATTTTCGGGGAAAGGTCAAAATTACTGAAATTACTATAAGTGACTTTTACGTAAAAGTTCATAACTCAGCATCCCAAGGTTGTCCCACTCTGAAACTTTCCAAATGTCTTCACCAATGATAAGCCATTATTCTGTAAAAGTTTCACGGAAATCAATAACTACGTATTTTTTGCTGGTTAAGGTCAAATTTTCAATTTTATGGTAAAGGTTAAGTGAGGCATATCAAACGAAAGGTCTGTCTACGAGCTTTACAATGATACTCGAGTGAAGTCTCTATCTTAATTAGAACCAAAGTTACAAACCTTTTTAATAATTAATCAGACCCAAATTTTTTACAAAAAGTCATAAAGCTTGAGATGCTGTAACTCCAGAACTGTAGGACCAAGCAATGAAAAATTTCTCATCAAGACGTATTAACACACAAAATTTCATCAAAATCTGAGAGTGACCAAAACAAGTGTGTGGGTCTGACATGGAATATCCACATTGTCTTCATCAGGCACTTTTTTAAGTCAACGCAATATGTGTATAGTGATAACTACAGCCCGGATTTATATGCAAAATGCATGTTTATAGTAACATGCAGAAACTTGTGCAAAGTATCTTTTTCTTTCCGACAAACTTGTAAGGATTCGTTTGAGACGCATATGATAGCGCATATAAGTGCATATTTTGAGTAAATTTCGATGTGCATGCATATTGCGTCAGAAAAAAGTAGGTTATATTTAAAGTAAACTCAATCACTTTGTAAACGCAGGTGTATAGAATAAAAATGTTGTATAGAATTATAGAATAAAGTATTGTATCTTAAATTAGTCCACCTGACTTCTCTTGTACACTGTCTTCATTGCGTAGCAGAAACAATCAGATGCGAATATCTGGCAGTGGACATGCTTCTATCAAATGTAAAGAAAGTAGTTGTGAGAGCTCCATTGCACGTATGTATCTTTCGCAAAGTTGTGAAAAATGTTCCGGTACCTTCGCAACAAGTTTTAACCCGATAGGGTTCGTGACTAGAAGCTGTATCGTATTATGCAGAGAACTTAAATCAAGTGAAGACAGTTGTAAACTCACTAAAAACGATGACGTAACCTCTTATTTATGTGTCACGAAAATGTTTCTCTACAAATGGTATCGAGAACAAAATTAAGTACATACACAATCACTTCTCGAGAATACTTGAAAATATCAGACAGTTGGAACCCCATGACAATGCTCTGCAGCATTACTCTCGTTGTTGGGCGAATTATTGCAGACTTTGTCTAGTGAAACTCACGGTGTTGCGAAAATAGCTTCAGATAAAGTTTGACAAATATTAGGCAAAAATCCCAGGTAGAAAACAATCAGTGACATTGCAAATATACTTAATCTTAAAAACAAGGAATTGGAAGAGGGCCTAACGCACGAAAAAAAAATTTGGTGTTTTCCGCATGCACCAGTGACTTGTGTTGATGTAGAAAGGAACTTTTCGATCTACAAAACGTTTCTCACTGATAAACCCAGAGAGTTTACAGAAGAAAACGTAAGAAAGACGTTCACAATTCATTGCAATAGAGGTCACTAAAGGAAGATATTTTTGTACGAAATTGGAACTTTATTTTCTTGGTGTATATTTGGGGGGCGTGGTGGCTCTGTGGTAGAGCGTTCACCTCTGGTGCTTGGGGTCTCGGGTTCGATCCCAGCCTCCGCCAAGTGAACTTTGTGGTGGACAAACACCGTGCTCGTGGGTTTTCTCGGGGTTCTCCCGTTTCCTCCCACTTTCTTCATTCCACCATTTTCATTCATCTCTCATAATCACCGTCTCCTTTAGCCTAACCGGCATAACCGTGGGACGTAAAACTTAAAGATTTCATTTCATTTCATTTGGTGTATATTTCAGAGCGCATATTAAATCTTTAATACATATTTTAGGGCACATTTTTTTATATTTTTCGTGCTTATTTGCATGCATATAGGGTTTGTTTGTGCATGGAAGTCTGGGCTCTAGTGATAACCTTTACAGCTCTACCCGTTGGTCTGATGTTTAACGCATGCGCATGTGGTGCAGGTGGTCACGGAGATAGCTCAAAAGTTTAATTTCACAGTCGTTCACTTTGATTAATCATCCGTCTGTTTTAGCCTAAAGGGCATAACCGTGGGAAGTTAAACTAAAAAATCTTCATTTTTAATATCTTTATTAACCGATCAAACGTCGTGTCGGGGTTATTCTACTTTCTTCATCATACCATTCCATTCGTTATCATCATCATCATCATCTCCCTTCGCCTCGGTGGAATGTTCAACTTAAGCAATAATAATAATTTTCTGATGTTAATTTGGAGATGAGATGCTAAATTATAATGCGCCAATACAATGCAAGCTCTGAATGCATTAGGAGACGACATTAAACAAAATTTATAGGCATTATGAGGTTGGAATATTTTTAATCTACACAAACAATACGTTTCCAGTTTATTCATTTCTCAGGTGTTAAAAGTGTTACTTCGTTTCATAACACAATGAGAGTTGAAGGGGTCTGTTACACTGGTACCATTTAATTAACACAAGATATTGCTGAAGACTTCATAAAAATATCTCCAAAATGGATTTAATGAATATTTTGTAAACAGTGTAAGAAATGTAAATGCTAAATATAAAAATGACGCTATTTCAGACACACATGCTGCTTGCTTACTTACACAGATGTATATAAATAAACTCAGTTCTTATTTTCTGTCAGTGCAACTACTAAAGTTATTTAAATTTTATAAAATAAGAAAGACATAAGGAGCAAACCATTTTATGATGATTACCTCAGTTCTAGGAACATTCAGAACAGAAGTTACGTTCATACATATCTTTTATACATCCAAATTCGTACACAATCGGTCAGAAACCAGTTCATAGAAACTGTTGAGATATTTGAGTACGTACTTTTACAAGGTATCGCTTAAATTTTCATCAACATTGTAATCCTTTTTTCACAAAAATGTGAGCAATTTATTTATTTATTTTTTTCAATTTCGGTATGCTTTTAATACCCTTCAAGTAAGTCGGCAGCTTATTGCACAGTTTACTGGACATAGGAAGGATGTTTTACGAGTATAGATAATAAAAAATATTTCATTCCTTGTAACATTATAGTAATTTTGTATATATACAAAGAAAAAAACACTTAAAATTTTATTTGACTGAAAGACACTTTTACAGGAGGCTCTTGATGAAAGATTAATAATAGTTCTTACTGCCTTTTTCTGTAAGCAAGAAACAGTAGCAGTAAAATAGGAAGCTTTTAACAAAATTATTCCAAAAGTTTATAAAGACTGGAATTTACCATAATATAATGAAAGCAAAATTTGTTTTGAAACAACCACGAACTCTATATATTACAAAACAATCACTGATTTTTTTTTAATTAACAATGTGTTCATCCCAAGTGAGTCTTGTCGTTTATGGAACTCCTAGAAATTTAATGGAGTTTGAGTACCAGTAGTCTACGGAAATCGCATTTAACACAATAGTAAGTGCTATTTGAGATATATATACGAGTAATATAAATTGAGTGCATTAGTTTTCTTTGCATTTATCATCAGCTGATTCTGAGACGCCCATTTTATCAAACGGTCGACTATGTATTTCAGATTCCTTTCTGGCTCTACAATATTGTCCGCTGTTACTAAGATATACAGATGATAAACATATAGTATAATATGCTGAGGTTGCATAAATTGAATAAGGTGTTTATGTACAGTACCAAAAAGAACTGGTCCAAGAATGAAGCCTTGAGGAACACCAGTGGCGATAGTAGCAATTTTGGAGGATAATGTGAATTCCAGATTGTTAACTGTTTTACAAATTACAAAATACAGGTTACAAAGAAAAGCATTCATTCACGCATTAAAAACAATTATTTCGTTCCGGACAGAATTATGTGTTTATGCTTTTAAATTAATGCATTATCTGTGTAAATATTGTGTATTAGTCGTCAGCCCTCCTCCTGAAGACGGCATTTATATTTTACTTAAAGTTTTTAGCTCCTAATTCTGCAGGAGCTGATCCTGGAAATGCATGAGCAGCATAATAGTAGGCAATGATCCAACGAATATGTATGAATTTTCGTTGAATGTTTTGCAAAATGGATCGATACACCGAAAATTTAAGGTTAGCGGCTTTGTACATCTCTTTGTAGTCATGTCTCTGAACTGGAAATTCCTAAGTTGTATAATCCAGTTTTGTCTTAACAAATTATTGTGTAGAACAGCGTTTCCCAACCTTTTTCAACTTGCGGCACACTACAGGTGTAACTTGAATTCTCGCGGCACACCCATATATATATATATATATATATATATATATATATATATATAATTACCGTGATATTTTAATGTGATTACTAATTTCCTTCTTACAGAGAAGAAAGCTCGATCACTGGTTTTCCCCCGTGCTAAATCATTATACTTATTTTTCATTCTAATTTTAAAATAGAAAACAATAGCAATGAAATATAGGACTCGGGTTTTAAAAAATCCACTTTCTCTTTCGAAAACTGTATCTAACTAACTAAAAGGGAAGATCACTAAATAACGAACAAATAAACAAATCTCCTATACTTTTAAAACACAAATGTAGGTAATTTGTATACATGCTTGCTTTGTTGAATTTAGTGAATGATATGTTAAAATTTCAAGTTACGGAAATAGTCTGCAACAATAAAGAAGTAATAATGGTCATGACAATGATAAATACGTTTTTCAACATTAAAAATGTACAGAAAAGTAACACAGTATGAAATTTAAAATTGTAGATTTATAGTAGAGGTTCATAGTAATGTGAAATATAAATATACATTTTCCCCTGTCTTGCAATTTGGTTCGTATAGAATTAATAATTTGTTTCGATTTTCTCGCGGCACACCAGCGGCCCATTCGCGGCACACCAGTGTGCCGCGGCACACCGGTTGGGAAACGCTGGTGTAGAAGAATGACTTATCATCCAGTGTTAACATAAACTTTCAGGAAAAAAAAACTATTTCTGACCTTGACTAAATTGTACAAATTGTGATCTCTTATTCCGTAGCGATAGGTCTCCAGTAGGGTTCCAGGTTATCAGTTTCTGGTGGACAGTATCAATTCCGCGAGGTTTTTTCCTCATTCATTTGCTTTTATTGTTAATGGGACATCAAACGGCTTGAAGAGCTTCATGGCTGAAAGGCTGCCGTTTCCAACTTGGATGTGTCAGACCAGGAGTCGAATTCGGATCGATTTTAAACCAAAGCTCTTCGTGTTATGTAGCTGTAAAATTGCTGAAGAACTTTAAATAACCATTTATATAGAACATTGATAAGCAAAAGGGCAAGGCTGAGGAACATGTTCTTGATGACGATTCTTGGAGAGATTTCTACATGATGAGTAGAAAGGTGTAACGTTTATGATCTTTCAGTTCATTGTTTTCCAGCATTGTCCTTTCTTTCTGAGACTAAAAAAGTCGGTGATTATCATAACGAAATTGTATAATCAGTAAAGTTGAGGGGTCGGGAGAACACACACACACGGTATTTGTCCACACAAAGCCCACTGAGACCTCACACGCTCTACTACTGAAACATCATTATCACTCGAAGGAAAACAATAATATTTTAAATAGCTGCAATGCAAAAGTTTTCTTCCAATTGTTTCAGGGTTGACAAGGATGGCAGTGGCTACATCTCCACCGATGAACTCCAAAGTGCACTTTCCAACGGATCCTGGACTCCATTTAATCCAGAGACTGTGAGACTTATGATAGGTGAGTGTTTACCTGGGTAATATAAGAAAGATACAGGGATTGAAACTGAGATAATGGAGAAATTGAGGCTTAATAGCGAGATTGAGAAATGATAACTGTGCTACTTATGATAGTAAGAATTCCTTGCGTTCAAATTGTTTTCGTTCTAGTTGTAAAATCTTTACTACGTTTTGGTAATAGTTAAATTGGATACAATATTTCGACCATTCTTTGGTGCTTGTGTAATATAGTTTTATTATTAGTATTATTATTATTATTATTATTATTATATTAATTGATTAAATGCATTTCAGTGATTAATTATAACATATACGAAAGATACTCACTTTCGCACTTATATCTTCGGGTTTTTACGTGGCCTCAAAACATTTGTTTTCACAAGTGTTGATATAATTATTAGCTGTATAATTGGTTGTCACTTATCCTTTCCCCGTTCATTCTTTTTTATCTTATTTACATCTTGACATTGCTGACAAAACTCAGTGGATAGTCTGCGTTTAAATCTTTTTTCAAAGATACATTAACAACTAATAGAGTACCTGTGATAAAATATGAAGTTTTTAAAAAAAATTAAATTAAATAAAATCACAGATCTTGTATGTAGTCGCCAAATTGATAAAATCTCTAAGTTTAGAAAAATTAAATTAAATATACTCATCATCTCCATGGTAACGAACTCTGGTTGGAGACGCCAAATTGATAAAATACTAGTTTTTCACAAGTGATTTAAAATTAAAATAGTATCGGAGTAAATAATATCTTAATGTCAATAAAAAAAATAGTTGTTTTGCCCAGCCAGATTTATAACTTCTAAAATAAGGCACTATTTTGTCAATATATATATATATATATATATATATATATATATATATATATATATATATATATATATGAGGCGTATAGTTTCTAAATCCGCCATCTCCAATTTTCAAAAAAAATGAGGTAAGTAGATTTACTGGTATTCCTTTCCATGCCCTACATGATGGTGAAAAGAGTTGTTTGAAATGTCGCCACCTCCACCCTCAATTACTGCTTTAAAGTTCAGGGTATTCTTCAAAAGCCGCCATCTACACTCAGCAGTGTGTTTGTAAACCCCATCATCTCGATTCTATTCTATTCTATGCTATGAATTGAAGACCGACGTTAATGAAAAAAAGTTGCAAGATGTTGTTCAACTCCTAACGAAACACTTCGGGGAGAATTGGCGTGCTAATTCGAACTTAGCCATTTATGTTGATGCTGAAAAGAGACTGACTGCTTCAACAGAAGAAAGTGTAGATGAGGATTAGGCTGAATGCCAGTGTTTCGAACATGATTCTGATGAGAACTATATCTGAAAACAGTGTAAAGATCACTTTCAATCCTTTTCTTGTTGGTAAAGGTGGCATTATTCCGAAGTTCCCATCCTGTTACGTCAGGCTATATTAGGTTAGGTTAGGTCCCAATGGGTTAGATTAGGTTAGTGAGGTGAGGTTAAGTAAGCTTATGTTATGTTAGAAGACGATATTTCTAAACGGGCTGGGAACTTCGGAACTTGACCCGTAAATGTAGCTAACGTACTATGATTATAGCTTCATTTTTTTTTTCCTTGTTTGTGCACATTATAATGTCACCCAACAAGTTAATATCGTTGTTTAGATTCAGTTTATCTCCATCTACTGTTCTGTTCTGAAATAGTTATCAGAAATTATAATAGTAATGACTTGGAAGCAAATAAACCCCAAAAAACTTAAGTACGTTTGTTTCAAAGTCCTCCATCTCCAAAAGTTGTTTTCAAAATCCGCCATCTCCAAACTGCTTTCTGCAATAACCGAGAAATGGGATGAGAGAGATTTTTGTCATTTGGTAGTTATAATGAATGTCCAGAAAGCAGAAAAGTATTTCTAAAAAGAAAATTTTATCTCACATAATCTCTGAGTTATCAGTTTTTCCTGTTTTTCTCGAAACCGTTTATGAAGGAGATGGCGGATTTAGAAACTATACGCCTCATATATATATATTAAGTCTATACTATAATATCTTCATTGATTCATAAGACTGAATTAGAATGTTCAATTTCTATATTATTGGCTTCCTTTATTGTTTTCAGGTAACAGAATACAAAAGAAAATTTAACATTCTGATTAAGATAAATAACATCAATATCATTCGAATGAAGAGAAGATATTTATATAAAAGAATTTTTCTTTTTGTAAATGATTGAAGATTTCCAATATTATTCACGTAGAATACAATTTCTGTATATATATTTAATTTCATAACAAAATTTCTGATGTACTTTCTCCTGGTGAAATAAATCATTGAACATTTTAACTTTACTTGTTTGCATTGAAAAGAAGAGAAGAAAGTGGAAAAAAAGAAAAAAATCTTACTTTTCTGTTTAAAGTACCTCATTGCAACAACACATTTATGATATTACAGACTGATCGCCTTTCATTAGAGTTATCTAAAACATAATCACAAACGAAATGGCACACATCAAATTCCAATCCTCCATTGCACTCCATGACTCTAATTAACATTTAAGCTGTCCCGTTAAATATATTGGTTCAATGAGCAATAATATTCCCTTTACAGTATTCCACAATCACACGCCTTCCCAATTGCAGAATTAGAAGGAACTAGTGGCAGATATGAGGCATCGCTTTGTATGGCCATAGCATTGAATTACTCAATGCAGCCGCACAACCAAATATGATGAAGTAATGAGATATGAAATATATACAAACGGACATGCATGCACTACAAAAAAAAAAAAAAAAAAAAATCTACCAGACAGCATTTTAGAGTTACTTCATAACACATATCAATTGTTGCGAGGAGAATTACAGTAATGAAAATTCAAAACAAATGAAGTGGCAAATATATATATATATATATCACTTTGATATAGCAGATCAGTCTCTCGTGAATAAGGGCAACAAGCTGATGTCTCAAGTGCATCTACAAATGAGGTAACTGGTCTGTCGTTTGATGTTATAAGGCAAATCCTTATTACATCATTAATTTAAAATTAAAAATAATAATAATAATAATTTATGCTTAAGTTTCCAGACTTTATTTAATTTCTGGACTTCTCATGTTCATAATTAAAAATTTAAGCTATTTCAGGGTAATATCACTATTAAAAGAAGGAAACATGAAAACGGAAGTTATGCGAGGTTACTATCATTGTTCTAGACGATTCTGACAGACTACATTAGTGAAGAGACAATTAGAGACGCCGTACATAGTTTTAACCCAACACTTCTGTATCCATCATCGTCAACACATAAATACAATAATAAACACAGTCACTCAAAATTACTTCGATAAAGATTATTATGATGGTAGCGTTGAAGTCGCCATATTGGTTCTGAAAGTTTAAGTAAATCTTCCGTTATTTTTGTAGCTTACACACTGTTGACCAGCCTCTGGACTCCACTAAATTTCATTCCCGTTCGGATTTGATCTTCGGTCGAATCACGACGCTAATCACAGCTTGTCTTTGTCCCGTGAGGCCGGAACAAACACCATACCGTGACGATAATCCAAAAAGGTTAGTTCAATTTTGAGCAGAGGATTATTTATCACCAAAATGTATTATGGGTTACTCCTGATTATATAATTTACATAGGTTTACTAAAAGAAGCAATTCGCTACAGAATTTCTAACTTAAAATCGCTCTGCTTGTCACGGTTAATTACTTTCTCCTTTCTTTCTGTGTACTCGACATGCTTACTCGCACATCACGCATAATATATCCCGTCCCAAATAATAATAAATGTCAGCATCATTACTCGCTCAGATTTAAAGATTTGTATTATTCTTAGTATATATATATATATATATTTAAAATCCTAAAACTTAATTTTAAAATTGTATAAGAAATTTATTTACTATTCTCACTTAATCTCGCCATATGACACGTTTCCATACTCGTTTTAAACAAAAGAGTGGCGTAAATACTTGTAGTAGTGCGAACAAATGAGAAGCGGAAAAGGACGAGAAATTTTGATATGTACTATCACAGTTTTCTTCACAAATTCTGTTATAAACTGTCAGCCAGTACTGAATATATTTTAAAGTAAATAGTTTCCTTATGGCAACGATACTAACATTAATAAAATGAACTAATTCAGTTTTACAGGGGTAACTAAAATATATGCAAGTGAAAAATTTTACGTAACAGGGTAGTTCACATTATTATGCATTCGTCGTGACATGCCATGTTATGAAGTTAGAAGGTCACGCACGCTTCTATAGTAGTATTGCAATGGATAATTATGTTAAATTATATTCTGTTTAGTTTAATTATACGATTACCGGTACGTAGTAATTATTTAATAAGTTTAGCTCTCAACTAATATGGTCTGCAGCTATACAATATACGAGTCAGTAATGACAACTTCCATATATGGTAAATAAACACTCGCAGGACAGAAAATATTCATTACATATCATTACCGAATTAATTTAAACTGAGGCCTACTAAACCCCTAGTGACAGTAGCATAGCCTATAGAGATTAGAGATTACGTACACGCAGATAGAGATTACGTACACCATCAAAGTACAATCGTAACAGTACTAAACATTAAGTAAAAGGGACTATCGACCATAAATTCATACGAGACACGTATAATAACAAATTAAACATAATTTAGCACGTATAAGAACAGATTAAACATAACACAACCTAAAACAAGAAAATTCAAACCCTGTGCAACCACAATGTATTGTTACCAATACGGTACGTTACGCCTGTACAACATTAATGATTTCATTATGTTTTATGCAACATATACAAATATAAAATTAAATTATTTTACCTTAAGGTTGTGCTCTGTAACTTTTCGGAATGAAAGTGACTATGTTTGTGACTAAATAACTCTTGAACCACCCGACCGATCGTGATCAAATTTTCAACATAGATGAAGTTCCGGCCTGGGACGCTTTTTGTCATATCACACTGCAACGTAGAAGAAGCGTGAAGATACATGGAAATTATCAAAAATGACTGATATTAGTGTCAAATCCGTAGTTTTCGGGATCGCTGAGATGAACAGTGACCTTTCGATGCCGCTTAAATCCAAATTCAGCCCCATTGCCCTTTATGTTAAAAATGAAAGTATTCTCCCTGTGTGAAGAATGGGTATTCTGCTGGTATATATATATATACAGGGTGTTAATGAACTATACCGACAAACTGCAAGAGGTGGTTCCTCACATCAAAATAAGAGAAAAGTTCATATGGACCTATGGCGAAAAGTGCACAGTTTCAGAGCTAGGGCTGTCCAAAATCGCGAAAAAGCCAATTTTCAACAGGCCCTATTTCGAATTCCAGTAACTGGATGGTGGTCCTTATCAGCGTAAAGGAAGCCGCGCATACACAATCCAAAAGTGTATATTTCGTCAATTTTCAATACGTGTACAGGGCATTCACTACAGAGTGTAATTCTCACCTATTCTCTCAATAGAGTTTCAGACATACCCTGATTTCAAGAAGGCTCCAAAGTAGGCAGGAGGTAAGCCTTGACAACAATGGACATCCAGTGCTTCGGAGGGAAGCCGGAAGTGTTAGGAACCGGCAGCTTCATGTTCTTTTGTGTTCGGAATAACGTGTGATGTGATTGATTTCGTCATGGTATATTTCACGTTCTCTTCACTTATAAGCGTTAAAAAAAAAAAAAAAAAAAAAAAAAAACTTGCAGCATGTGTTCTCCCGAGTACGAGAGACAGTGCTGCTGACGATCCTTAATACTTCCGACATCGCGCCAAAGGATCCCATGTTCACTGCTATCAAAGCTTATCATTTGCCTACTTTGGACCAATCATAAAGTCAGAGCATATATCAAAATTCGGTTGATGGCATGTCTGGGAATTTCATCCTGTATGGAATACTCTGTACACCCATTATACATTAATGAAATATGTATTTGTGGATTGCGTATGCGTGACTTCCTTTATGCTGATAAGGACCACCATCCACAGTTTCTCGAATTCTAAATAGGGCCTCTTGAAATTTGGCTTTTTCGCGATTTTGGACAGCCCTAGGTCTGAAACTATGCACTTCTCCCTACAGGTCCATATGAACTTTTTATCTTATTTTGATGTAAGGAATCACCTCCTAAAGTTTGTCGGTATAGTTCATTAACACCTTGTGTATATGTATGTATGTATATGTATGTGCACATCTATTTACTACATGTATTTAATTCTCTTCTTTCTTTCAAAAAACCTCAAATTTACCGGTACTAAAAGAGTGAAAGAAAACTACGATTACTTCTTCAAACTCCAGCACTTTTTTTTTTTTTTTTTTTTTTTTTTTTTTTTTTTTTTTAAATTCCTGATGCTAAATTCTTGGCAACACATTCACAATCTTGTTATATACTTATACAACTTGATGTTTCTAATTACCAGGAAGTAAAATAATCTTGGCAACAGTAGAATTACGTTAGATTTCAAGCAAATACATTTTAGTATTGGAGTTAAACAAGTAATCGTAGTTTCTTTACAGTATAGTGTGGATTTCAGATATTTTTGAAAATAACAAGAGGCTTGAATACTTGTAGGAAATTACGCGTGTGCATGCTGTCTCAAACTTCATTTTCCCAGAAGTTCGGAGCAATTCCAGCGAATTAAATATAAGTGAAAAAAAAAAAAAAAGAAAAGCGGTTAATTCCGAAGGGGGAGAGACCTGTAGCGTTGACGTTCAATGAAGATATTATTTTGAACAAAAGGAAACGTCGGAAATTCCAGAGAAGAAATGGAGACTGCTCCCAATATGTAAATCAACGATTCAAGTTATCGAGCCTTGTATATGTACGTATATGTGGGAAATAAATTGGAAAAAGAAAAAAATGAAAACTCTCTGTAGTTGACGGATTTCCGCTCGTCACTGAAAAAATAAAGAAAAAGAAAAAAGAAGTTCTGTTGTTTAAACAATAGAAAATTATTAGTAAAAAATTAAATTTACGATCGTGTTATGCTATTTTCAGTAGTGAATTAACGTTAGTTTCAAGCATCATTGACGTAAAGTTTAGTTGTTATACATACACACACATTCTTATGCATCTGCAGATTGATCTTTATATCAAACCTGTCAACAATACCGAATACCTCCAGTGCAAGCTTTCGCACCCTCAGTCATGAAGTATTCCTCCTCTATTCCATGGTTATTCGGAGAACCTGTATCTTTTGCACCACATCATCAGTCAGTATTTGTCTCAAAGATCCTTTCCAGTCGTGAATATCCCTCAATCTTATCACAAACAACTTAGTCCTACAAACCTAATCGAAAACAGAAAAGCTTATCATTGTAAAATTCTCTCACTTGAACTTTCTGGTCCAATATAATTCACTGTAGGAACTAATGACCGTGCGTACTCCATCCTTACGATCTCACCAAAAACGGAAGAGTCAGGTTGTTTCCAAAGCCTTTTCCCTATAAGGCTGCCGCCTGTCCCGATTTAGGCGGGACATCCCTAATTTTAAGAAAATTTTCAGCGTCCCGATTTACAACTAAAAGGGTCACCACAGTATCCACCAAAATATTTAACAAAATTTGCGAGTAACATTTGTAAATTTGACCTACGATATATACCTAGAACTATTGAAATGGTTCTTTCGATAAAATTTTTCCTGTTGGCAGTAGTAGTATTCTTTATTTGTACCAGTTCATTGGTTTACGACCTCTGTCCAACTAATCGCCAGCAGGCTAACACTACTAATTTTCTATTTCGTGTCTTTTAGATTTAAATTTTCTTATATTTCTTTCTATTCTTCTGAATAAATTGTTCCATTGAAGAACTGGCAATCTGCACGTGTCCCGCTTTAGGCAACCCTACCATCTCCATCTCCTTCCGAATCTTCCATTAGAACAACTAGTCCTTTAAAAGACCTCCAACACGTCCACCGAAAGAATGTCAGAAGCTCAGATATAAAAGCCATATTCAGTACAAATTCGACCCTTCCGCCTATAAAGATAACTTATACTTATCGTCATCCCGGTAGTTCTTCCAGCTTAGTTTATACCCTTAAATGTACCCTCTACCCAGCCTTGTACCTGGCGAAACTTTAAAACTTCTCTTTCAACTCAATAGTCACTGATACCCTGCAGAGCTGTAAATACCCATCTACCTGTCCCAAAACACAAAACAGTACATTTGACCACATCTTCCGCATAAGTATGCTGAAAATCCTTCCTCCAGACTCTCCCATGTCCTTCACAAACAGATGGAAGAAGCATTACCATCCTGTCACCTTGTCTTTGTCTGTAATACCATACACCACTGCACTCATATTATTTCCTATACATGTTTCATTTATTAATTTCTTTTTGACGTAAATGAGAAACAGTCATTTAGTGAGTTAATATGCCACATGTCATCCAACCAGCTTTACATTATTATTTATTTTTACAAAAGGAATAAAGGTGATATCATTTTATTTCATTTTTCAGGGATGTTTGATAAGCAAAATCGGGGAGCAATCAACTTTGAAGATTTTGGTGCGCTGTGGAAGTACGTAGTGGATTGGCAAAACTGCTTCCGGAGTTTCGATCGTGATAATTCGGGAAATATCGACAGAACAGAAATGTCCACAGCGTTGTCCACTTTCGGATACAGACTGTCAGATCAACTAATCACACTGCTGATGAGGAAGTTTGACAGGAGTGGAAAAGGGATTATCTATTTTGATGACTTCATTCAGTGTTGTGTTACATTACATGTAAGTATTAGAAGACAACATTTCTTTTAACATTTTGATGGTATAATTAACGTTGATACAGTGAAACCTGTCAACTTGGCCACCTCTCTAAGTTGGCCACCTGCTTATCTTGGCCTGGTTAGTCTTGAACCTGCATTTTCCCATAAGATATTCGTTACTTACTACTCTATAAGTTGGCCACCTGTCTATCTTTGAAGTTGGCCACACTGAAGCAATGTTTACCCTATGATGATAATTATAAATTTACCTGCGTATCTTGGCCACGAAAAATATCGTTTTGTTATTTTTCTTAACTCTTTGGAATTCCCATATGAGAGGCAGATGTTCTGTATTTGTGACTAGACAAAGAAGCGTATATTCGCACGATTTGTTCTTGGAGGTCAATGGCCAGAACACTACCCTCATAAAAGGGTGGTGAAGGAAGATGTGTATAAGAAAAAACACGTACAGGAATTCAGGAAATGGTTGTACGTATTTGTTTATCCTTTCTGTTTTGGTAAAACCATTAGCTATATCGGCTCCTTTCATCAGTGGGAAGCTTTAGTAATTCCGGAAAATCAAGGTTAAAGCTTAATTGTCATTTATTGGCACCTGACTGCATGTCAAAAGGTAGCGGAGGTTTTGAGATATGAATTCCCTCAAGATTTTGTCAAAACATTTTTTGCTCCGAGGGAAACACTTCTAGCTCATTAACAGGAGGTAGTTAACTACAATATTTGAATGTGCATATCTGCCAAAAAGAATAAAACAAATACGTCTAGAATGAACCACCATTCAGTAACAACTGAAAAGAAGTCATGTAAATTGCATATGAATTTCTCAATTTATAACTTAGCTTTTCTTGTTTTCAATCTGAATAACTCAGTGTGCTATAATATCAATTTCAATAAACTGCGTACATACACTTCTATTTCATGGTTGTTTGTGTTATTGTGTTTTCAATCCAAATAATCCAAATGTACCAGACTAGTTTTCAGGAAGAGAAAAGTATGCATATATATTAAACATACTATCAAGAGCGCCGATCCTGGGGGGAGGGACCGATGGGGCCCGGGCCCCCAAAGCTCATGTGGCCCCTATTTTATTTATGAGTATACAATATTTGGTATAATTTGAGTGCAATTTGTCTTAAAATCTTCATATATATACCTTTTGCATCTGAATGCTCTTCCCCCCCCCCCCCCCCATTTACAGAGAAATCGGCGCTCTTGCATACTATAGTAATATTTTTATGATTACTCTATATACATTATTTATAAGTAGCTGTCGTGCCACTGCTTATTAAAATTTTACAATCGAGTAATACTAGAAATCCTATTCTAAAAATACACAAATCACACTTATTTTCTGTAAGTTGGCCACCTGTCTAAGTTGGCCACTTTTCGATGGAACCGATGGTGGCCAACATAGACAGGTTTCACTGTACAGTAAACTCTCGGACCAGGTTTTCTCTGATTACAGGGGTGTTCTCCATTAAGAAAGAAGGTCAGCCCAGTAATGATACAAGATAGCTGTATAACGTAGTGAAAAAAAATGTCTTCTTTTTGTTAGCCTGAAACATATTTAACGTTGGAGTAGCGCGTGCCCGGATTTAGAGTTTATTGCATCAAACAACTTGGTGATTTCATTTTTAATGCAGTGTCAAAGGCTAAGCAGTTTGCGGATATGTTCCTCTCCTCTCCTTTCCTCTGCACTGAAAAAAAAATAGTTCTTAAATTGCTTCACTTACGGTTGTGAATTAGATTGAAACCAAGTGTTTACTGAGATAGGTTGAAAGTTTTTCTGCTATAAGTTATCTTGATCGGTTTCAGGCCAGTGACGAAATACAGATGATTATCAAAGTAATGGGAACATTAATGAGTGTTACGATGTAGGACTCCCATTACGTGGAGAACAGCTCTGATTTGTCGTCCAATTGAAGGATATAAGTCATAAATTGTTTCCAGGGGACTGTTGAGTGACTCCTCTGTTCCGTCAGCGGGGATGGAGGAGGGCACCCGAACTAACCGTAGATCTAAAGCCTGGCCGGAACAAAAGGGTTATTATAGTTCATCTCATTGTTATTGAAACTAATTCGTAATAGCTCCAGCAGCAGTGTGAATTGGCGCATTGTCATCGTGTAAGATTACGTCATTGGCCGGAAACATCTGAACAGTAGGATCTAGAAGACCATCCAATATATTCACACAATCGCTGGCAGCGATCAGGGAATCCATGAAATACCAGGAAATCATAAAGGCGCTATATTTCACAATAGAGAGGAGACACTCTGGAACATAAGGTTCTTTGGGCATCTACCATATATAAACACCGCCTGTTGTTGGAAACAAGGGGATAGAAAACTTGTCGATTTTACGGTCCTTGATAACAATCCTTTTGAATGCTCAGTGATTCTTCTTGAATGTCTCTCGTCTACTTACTTTTGCCCAACGTTGTTTTGCCATGAATTTTGTGCGCTGTCATTACTTTGGATAGTATTCCCCCCTACAAACTTAAATTGATCACCTTGAGATAAACATGCGCCAACGAATTGCGCAGCCACATTTTGGGTTCTTTAAAACTCTGAGAGGTATCTCATCTTGCACTATTACGCGTTCCTACTTCAACACACACCTCCGTGCTACCCCGCTTGACGTACTACAAACTATCAGCTAACACACTATTAACAGCAGCTAGGCTCTGCACACTTCTTACGTATTGTAAACTATAGTTGTTTCCATTATTTTGGTGACCATCTATACAAATTGTGCCCACAGTGTACGTAACTACTGAATCAATGCGGGGAATTACGTCGGAAACATGTGCTGAACACATAAGGCCGTACTCATGTCAATGGTTCGTTTTGTTGGTATCATTTAATTAGTTATTATTGAACCATATCGTCATAGTTTTTGATTTCATGTGAGAAGGCCGAGAACAGATCTACTTGTTAAAGGAAAACTTCCAACACCACATTTATTCTTCTGTGTTGCAAACATAGGATGCTACAATATCAGAAACATCCAATTTTTAGATACTTCTACAAATAATGCAATTTGAGTCGGATGAGACAATGCAAGATCGGATATTATCACAATTAGAGATTCAAAATACCTGAGTATGTGTTTGACTAGATAAATATACAGGATTTGCCCAAAATAGGTATTTAGATTTTAGTTGCCAATATTTGGATTTTTTCCTTATTTGTTTCATCCCTAACAATTGCGCTAGTTACGAACGGGCATTCTTCTTTAGTAATTAAAGATTGGTATATAGTAAATGAGACCGCTATATTATTCATCATCATCTGTCTCTATAGCTCCTAGTGAAAAGGAACTGGCTGTTTTACTGTCATGAATTCTTCGCTAAATTTGCTCTTGATGGCATCCAATTAGCTACTCGCTAAGATTCCAATAGGGGATCAAACCAACCCTCGAGTTGTTTTGTCTAAAATCACACACAATTTTATATACATATTGATATGTAGATCATACATTTTTTGTTTGCTTTTCTTTTGTTAAAGAATAACTTTTAAGTAATTCAGTTTGACTCTGTAAAAAAATAATAATAATAATAATAATAATAATAATAATAATAATAATAATAATTTCCTTTATGTTCACGTGCTAACGTACAAAAGATATTCGTTAATTTTTACGAATCTATTCCTAACGAATTATTTGTTTTTCTAGAAGCTGCAGTTGCAAAATGTGATATTTAATCAACATAGGCTTCCTCGTTTGAACAGGAATATATTGGGTAATCAGTTCCAAGTGACCAAGGAGCTATTTCCTCTCAACAACACAAACCAGTGAGGCTAAGTCGTTGAGCACACATTGATGTAACTAGAATATTTTGTTAGAAGAGGCATTGTCCCTTACTTCTGGCAACTGAAAAAAACTTTTCAACGACCGCAGTTTCAGCCTGTGGTTCAGGGTATTGTAGGAAGGGCATGCTACCTACCGTTTCCCTTGGTGCTGGCTCCCGAAGAACTTCCTAAGAAAACAGCTGATAACAATTCTGGTCCAGGCTCATACTCTGTTTGGGCGCTGATTGATAATATGAAAATATGATAAGTGATTTGACATGAGCCACGTTGGTGCTTTTGAGACTCAGGTTGTATTATACTTACTTTTGCGTATGCACACGCATACGTATACGCAACTGGCAAGTCGTCTGCTCGCATGAATTCACACACACATGAATGAAGACGATGATATTTACTTAGGTAAATTCCTATTTATTGAGTATGGATGTATGTGGGTACGGAACGGAATAAAATATATATATACATTAACAACACACAAAATTCTCACTTGACAGAGCTAAATGCTCAAACAGAAGAAATTGCACTGCGGCAATCGAATAAGCGAAATGAAGAATAAATTCTTAACACTGCATGGTAAATGTAGATATGCGCACACTATTCATGAACACTAGAAACATAGCCCTGGTTTGGATATCATTTGCCCTATAAATTTGCTATTAGCACTGAGAGATGACTTTCACTTCACGGTAATGGCGAGGGAAATGGGGAAATACAATTGAAGAAATTTTTTGACTTCACAAGGATGTTACATGCCCAGGAGGTATTTGTTGGTCCTTTTGCTTCACATCCTATATATTAATGTTAGGACGCAATGTTCTTCATACTATCACTTCATACGATGTCTTGCACTGGCTCTCTCTACGACGAACTTTTTTCTAACTTCCCGCTTCTACGAACTCTTATCGCTAACTCCTCGCTTCTACGCTTCTACTCACTCTTGGGAACATCCTGTTTTCTGCATTCATACACAGTGCCAATGGGTTGATGTTATAATAGAGAACACTGGCAACATTTCTTTTGTTCCCGTGAGAGTGAAGCTTGGAAATAAAAGTTGAAAAAAGTGTAGCAATCTTAACTAATAAATTCTTCCCATGGTTATAGATTTTTATGCACTACTGTTATACATAAAACAGTTCAGTGAAAAGAAGCGAACGATGGTAATTGTGTGTATGAGTCATTCCACCTACGACTCCTGCAGGACATGAACACTTGTTCTCACGATAGGAAGGATGACGTAATATGAGTGCGTGAGAACACGACAAACACAATATGATTCACACACAATATCAACTTCGTATCCAAAAATATTCCCAATCTTAATAAATGTTATCATAAAAAAGCATATGCGGAACAGTCATGGTGACGAAGACTATAAGTTGGAAACTATTTTAAGGAAAGAAAAAAATAAGTTTGCTGCGACGAAGTACTCTGTCTAGACGATAAACGTTGCATTGAAAAACAACAAGTTCTTCGTTCTATCGTGAGAAATGATAACGACTGAAGAACACCTACATACACAGAAGGAGTTGAAATTCTCACCAAAAGAGAAATAGCTTTTCGTTTCTATGAGCAAAATAATAATTTCGTTGCATGGACAAAAGTTAAAAAGAAATACACTAGTCGTCCAAAACCATAGTTTTGTGGCCGGGCAGACGGTCACAGGCGTGTTACCCTGTATGCCTGTGGGTACACAGTAGATAGATATCTAATTTCTAATACCTTATACATGTCATAAACTCATTTATTCATTATTTTGGCTGTATGCAGCTCAAGCAGTTTAATTCTCTTTTTAATTAAAAGGACTGGCACATACTAGCAGACGGCGTTTCTATGTGTGTGTGTTCTCTCACTCAGAGGATGCATGTGGGTGGCGTGACCTTGATCAACACTTATTCAGCCAACCACAGCTCAGTCCGCTCTTACGTCATCCAATACGTGAAACTCACGCGAACAGCGAGAGCTAGAGAGATTAAGGGATAGGCAACGCCATTCGGCGCGAAAGGACTCTCTACTCAACTGCACGATTTTCTAGCTGCGACATATATTTCAACAATTATGTAATTATCCATTGATATCAGAGTATTAGAAATCCATCAACATGTAATTTTCAAAATAATATCCCATACTATAATATTGGAATTTGTATTTCAATAATTAAAATTTTTAAATTTATTTGTGTGTGTTTGCTGCGATTGTGCATGTCATCCCCTCGTGCCTCGTGGTAATTCGTTTAGGTACATAGAACAAAACTCACTTTTTTTCTTATTATTTGTGGAATTTGTTAATTTTCGAAAATATGATGCTGAATCTTTTGTGTTTTTAAAGGTTGTACTTAGAATTTTTGCTTACGTGTAGTTGGCGTTGAAAGGAGCTATTTCTTATAATAACTTGTTTCATCGTCAACGCTCGAGCAAACGTCCTATTTACGACTATCTAATATAATGTTTGCTCTATCTGGATTACCATCCTATGGAGTAAACATTATATACATTTCCAATATGCCTAAGACATTTTTGTTGTTCGTTATTTGATTCATTTCTATTTGAATAATCTTTCACAAAGATAGTATGTATTGTCCGCCATCGATTTTGATCAAATTTGAAATAGTCGTAGATTTTCTCGAGCATGGGACAAATGTCAAACATTATGGTGTGCAGGTCCTCAAGTTACTGTCCATCAAAGTGGGAAATTGGACTTTTTTTTTTTTCGACTAAGGCCAAATTCCAGATTTAATGCACAATAACAGAGGAACCAAAACTCTGCACACTAAGTACTTCACATACCTATTGACGCCAAGGTTTCGTATTTGATTAAATGGAGACTTTTGGTTCTCGAATTATAGGCCATCGAAGTTAAGCATTTTGTTTATGCAGAAAATTTATTGTTTTCTGGACGCGATAGATGGAACTTATCTACTTTTAATCAAATTTGCAATGATGATAGATCTTCACAACTTAGTAAGCATGTAGAATACTATGGTGTAGAGGGTAGGCGATCAAAATGGGGATGTGGGGATTTAATTATTTTTAAGTCCAAACTCCAAATTTAATGACCAACAACTCGGAACGAAAAATCTGCACATTGTTTCATATGGTCACTGACTTGCCAAATGTCTACCACTAAGACAGATTTAGTCAAGTAGAGGCCGTTAATTGCAAGTTGCAGACCATTAATGTTTGGGTTTTCACTTCATCCAATTTTCAGGGGACAAAAGGTCTATTTACACACGAAAGATGGAACTTCCCCGATCTTCACAATATTTGACATGATTCTAAATCTTGACTACCTTCGCGTACATGTGAAACACTATGGTGCGTCTTTGGTTCTCAAGATATTGACCATCAAGTGGAGACTTTTGGTTCCTGAGTTATAAGGCATCAAATTTTGGCTTTGGATTTAATATTAAGTAAATGCACTGCATGCTTATAATAAAGATGTGTCAAAAATCAAAGAACAACGTTTTCCATTATTAGAGAAACTTACTAGTTCTTTAAATATATAAGAAAATTAATTAATTTTGTAGATATAAAATAATCAGTCTAGGTACTAAATTTGTGTGTTACTGGCATCTATAGCCTTAAACCCATACCCATACCCATTCTTTTATTTACCTAGGCACTGAGTATTTACATCATTAATTATAACGCATTTCGAATAAAAAAGAACGAAGTCGTAAGGAATTCTATATTCGACTCTTCAGAAAGCTTAGAAAAGTATCACGCCTAAGGGCTTTATGCTTTCCAAATGAATAATCACAAATCGGTGTTGTAAGTTTTTAAATAAGCAATAATCCTATTTAGTGTTTATTGAAAAATACAACTTTATGTTGGATCTGATGGTATCGCAGTGTATGACAAACAACTTCTTCCTTTTGATATTTCCTAGGCACATAATTTCAGCGTTTTCTATTGTTAATTCAGAAATTACAAAGGCACGTCACGTTAAATGGTACACTCAGTATAGCCGGAAGAAATATGGACTATTCATTGAAAATAATTTAATAGAGTGTATGGTTGTTGTTGGCGATGATCGCTGTAAAATTAACTGTAAAGGCTTAAAATGTACGAAGTTTCTTAATAGACTTCATTTCAGAATGGATCTTTAGAAGGCTATCCATCGATACTGTCCCTCATGAAGAATGTACGAGTCACGAGAATTTTTTTGATCAGACTTTTCATTAGCCAGAGTGGTTGGCTACATTTCAGACACAGTGGTACTACTAGTGTAAATCGCAGAATAAATTTCTTAATAAGATTGTTCATAATTTGAAAGTATTCTTAACATGCATGTGTACTTTATGCTTTAAAATGGAGCTGAAATTGATTTCTGCCTATACTTTTCGCCACAAAATCAAGTCCAGTTTAGACTACAACCTTTTGTTATTATTGTTAGGTGTCTCATCGAGGAAATGTGGTTACTTATTAAGAATGAATAGGAACAGGCAATAATTTACTTTGATATTCCATCGACGACAATGAGAATGAAATAAAATTCAAGAATCGTTTTTTGCAGTGTTTTGTTGAAATCTTGTAGTTAACAAAATGGAAAACAATAGTTGTTCACAAGGATCTTTTATTGTACAGTTAAGTGTCAAGAAGGGCTCAAAAATGTCCAAAGATAGAAAGGTCTTTCTGAATAAGACCGTTTCCACTAAGGGTCGTTCTGCTGTGACATCTTACTTTCTTACGGCAACCGACCAGAGATAGTTCCAACAAGTAGCTTCGAACGTCATACTTGGCTTGAGAAAAATGACCGCTTTCATCTTATAAAAGGAAAGAGGAGTTAGCATACGCACTTTTGACGTGGGGGATTCGGATTCGATTCCCGGTAAAAGTAATGTGATTCTAATTATACATTAAGCTGTAGGTCCATATATGGTATAGGCCTAGCCTTCGTGCTGATAGGAACAATAAACTTGATGCGGCCATACAAAGAAACAATTCTCTTAAAACCACTGATGAATCTAATTAGGTATGCCTTCAAATGTTTCATCCTATCCTTCACATGTATGGCTCCAAATGTTCCAAAGAAAAAACATATATATATATATAGGGTGAAACAAATAAAAGTGGCCCGGAGAACAGAGTTTCAGGATACAGAAAAACACAGCAAAGGAAAGGAAATAGTTCGCTTACCTGCTTATAACAGATGTTGAAAATGACCACCATTCATCTCTTGACACTTTTAGGCTCTGGTCAGCAAGTTGCAGAAGGCAGATCGAAGCTGGGCTGCTGGAGTGCTGCAATCTCATCAGAAATGTTCTGCTGCAGTTCCTGAATAGTATGAGGGTTGTTGCTATACACCTTAGACTTGACAAAAAAAACAGTCACTCACGGACAGATCACGGTGACCGGGGTTACCTGCTAGTGCTGACACCAGACTTGACCTCTGCTGACAACTCTGAGGAGTGAAGATTGTGCAAATTTGATCCATGG
Organism: Thermobia domestica; assembly: GCF_964235325.1. Classification (NCBI taxonomy): domain Eukaryota; kingdom Metazoa; phylum Arthropoda; class Insecta; order Zygentoma; family Lepismatidae; genus Thermobia; species Thermobia domestica. Next base: position 219,964 of record NC_137455.1, read on the forward strand.
TTCGGCGGGCTGTATGGGCAGTTGCTCCATCCATTTGGAAGTAATCGTAGGTATTTTTCTCCTCCGTCACTTGATATGGTTCCATGCATACATTCACGTCCGATCGTATCCACTCGTCCGGCCTACTTTTTATTTGCCCCACCCTGTATCATTAAAAAGGTCTCGCTACTTTTACCTGATTTTGTTACTTCATCCATTGAATTAAAATAAAACAATGTTTTCTCAATTGTGTAGAGTATGTCACAACACTGTGAAGAAAGTGTGATATAAACTGTAAGCTCTTTGAAGCCAAAGACTGCACGTTTTGAAATTTGCTTTGTCAGTTATATGTGTATTAGGAAAAGAAATAAAAATATTTTGTTTGTTCTTTATTTGCAGACTCTTACGTCAGCATTTAGGCAGATTGATACTGATAATGACGGAGTAATCCAACTGCATTACGACCAATTTCTCAACATGGTTTTCAGTCTAAAAATGTAGAACTCTCAGAGTGATTTCTTTAGTATCAGTGGTTTCTCAAATGGTTGTGGAACACAACATTTGTGTAAATAGCCATATTTTATGGAAGATAAATTTTCTGAGATAAAACTGAAATGACTGTGATATTTAAATGCTTGTAAGTTGTTTCATAAAAGTTACCATCTTCGTCTGTGAAGAACTATGAAGCCAATTTTAAGACGTGTTTTAGTAAATACAGATAGTACCGTACTATTGTTACATTGTTACCAAATACAAGTGATAATACTCCTTTTCAGCAATGTAGTTATTTTTATAGTAATGTGAATATTAGGTCTGGCATGAAATTAAGCTTCCTCGAAAGAAGCTGATATGAAATGAAATTATTGTGATATAATTTGACGTATTGCGTAACTTGTCAATTCATTATTACGAGCTACATTATTTACAGAATTCATGTTTCTAGTGAAGCAATATTTTGTAAAAGACAATTGTTCGAGTTTGAGCGCACAATATTGCCTTTAATGGTAAGAGAGAAGATTACGCTTTTTGTCTCACTGTTAGTTCGACAGAAAAGATTTGCGATTAACTTAGCCATCCTAATAGATTTAGTTTGTTTTCTGAACGTTTGCCCTTTTTATAACATACATACAGTTACCTAATCTGTTTGCTTTAGTATTTTATTTTTTTAAGTGGATATCCAAAATGTATAGTCTGATCATAAAATTATTCTGTTCAATAATACGATCACGTAAGTTTGAGATGAACAATAGGGAATCATTTGGTAACAATATAATTGTTATTTGAGAAATATACTATTTATTATTTTACATTCCAATCTGGCAACATTGTGTTAAGAGGCAGAAATGATCCCATGCTATTAAAAGAAAATGTTCTCGCCTGCTAAGCTATTAGGATTACAACACAAAATAGTAATCGTATTTAAGATTCAATAGACTCGTTCATCAGTTCTTGGAGCAAGATGAAAACATTAAAATTTTGCTGGAGCGTTGAAGAAGGGTGATTGCCACGATTGTACTTCGTTGTTTTACTTTATTGTAATAAAAGCATTTTGTATTAGTTATGTAGAAACTTTCCTTCAATTTGTATAATTGCTTATTTTTAAGGTTCATAAACTGTTTAGTTTTGTATTTGTATTAAATTTTCATATTAAAATTTTGGAAATGCTAAAATAATCTTATTAATTTATCGAAGTATTTTGGGTGAAAATAAAGTTTAAAATCTATCAATAAAATATTTATAAATTATACAAGATTCAAAAGTTAATAGAAGTTATTACGGTATTGGATTCCTCCGTCTGTAAGTTAATAGCTTAAGACTTTATAATGTACTTGAATTACAGAAAGTGGCTGAAATATGGTGTTGTAGAGATTTTCCCAGTAAACTAATGGGGACATTATCTCTTTCATGTGAAATAAAGTAGCCTCGCTGATTGTAGATTGGAATTTTGTTTAACTTGAGCGGTTATCCAGTACTTAAATAAAAAGTGATGACTATTCAGGGACGACCCTTGAGGGAACTCGCATTGGTAAAATTTAACATTTTATCCCTACATGCTAAAGGAAGAAAAGTTACCTAATGTACTCATTCTTGTGTAAAAGCAGTAGCTTTCCTTAGCTTGGAGCAATAATTTGTATATATTTACCAGTGTAACTTCTCTCAAGAGACGCAACTGCGTATATTACAATTATTCAAGCAGAATTTCTTGTAGAACGTAATTTTTGCGTGTGGTATTACCATCACGATCAACTTAGAGGCCAAATGCTTTTTCTCGTGTAGTCCCGGAGTTGATTATCACTGAAGGGTCTTACGTCTGAGATAACTAGGTAGACCTGAATAGTGTTTCGAATGCCGCTTTAAGTAGTAGATGGCCCGTGGAGACTCAGTGGTAGTGTGTTCAACTCTGGTGCGTGGATTTTGTCAGAAGTAATGTAATTGGTTTATTGGTGAACATACAGGCTATTTATGTTGTGGAAATTCTTAGAAATATAGGATTGGTTTCGGTTTTATAGCTAGAGATTTAGAATAGTAGTACCACGAATATAGACGCGACTACGCCAATGACACTGGATCATTTAGTGGAACTCGATTTTTTCCATTGTCACATAGGCGAAGATATACACCAATTTCAAGCTAATTTTGAAAATTTCTCCGTCGTTCACAGTTTCTCTGCAGTGAACGCACTCCAGTATTTCTAGAGAGATTCAGTTGTCTGAATTCAAGCCTTGTTAAGGTAAATTAATAATAATACGGCCGCTGTATCTCTGGCTCTGACATCTATGAGAAAAAGAAAGTGAAGGTTGATACTACATTGACACACCCCATAAGCCCCATGAGTGACTGAGCTGTCACCACGTTGGCATGGAAACCAGACGTTATTGCCGCTCCGTGTTTTTCCTTTTGTTTGTGCATAGTTGAGTGAAAAGTGCTTTGAGATTATGTTCGGTTATTGCGATTTTGTGTTTCTTTTTGTGTGTTTGGGTGTGCTGTTAAGAATATTGTTGTAATTAATTGGTGACAATGGGTAGTTCTTCAGAACCGAAGTCAAAGATAATAAGAGTGTGTAAAGGACAAAGCCGGGAATTGATATACAGACTTCTTGAATATTTCGAGAAAGAGCGCGATAATGGTGGCCCTCTTCTTCCTGTGACCAGGGTGGTGGACAGAGTGGCTGACGCCCTGCGTGTGGAAAAGTCCACTGTTAAGAACATAACGAAAGAAAATATTCCGAAGAACTGAATTATTCTTCTGCAGTTTTGGTTACTCCAAGCAAAAAAAAACCAATGTTAAAACTTTTCTAGATCGTTTCCAGGATGACGCAATAAGACAACACATGTATGAGTATTATGTAAGGAAAGAATTCCCGACTCGCGGTAAGCTTCCCAAGTCCTTGAAAGGAGCAGGGCTTTTCGAGGGAGGAAAAACAAGTTTGAGTGTTAAGGTAGATTGGTTTTAGATGGAAGAAATTCTCTGGAAGAAAAGTTCTTATGGAAAGAAGCGATATTGTTGCGGCTCGTTGCAAATTTTTGAGAATGATGATGAAAATTAACCCGGAAAACTTAGTATGCTGGACGAAACATGGGTAAATGCAGGACACGAGAAGTAGTGCGTGGACAGACGATACATCCGAAGGGACAATGAAGACACCTATTGGCAAAGGAAGTCGACTTATTTTGCTTCATGTCGGAACTGTGCGCGGATTCGTATCTGATGCAATGTTGCTTTTTAAATCAAAGAGCACTCGTGATTATACCACGAGGAAATGAATTCCACAACTTTCAAAGACTGGTTTGTGAACATTCTACCTCCAAATATTAACGAGAATTCCGTAATCGTACTTGATAACGCGGCTTATCATTCCGTTCAAACGAATAAACCTGTAAATACGAACACCAAAAAGAAGGACATGATAAGATGGCTTGAAAGAAGTAATGTTCCTGGAATATTACCAGATACGAAAAAAGCCGAATTAATGACATTAATAAAAGTCTGTATGCCAAGACAATCACCATATGAAATCGATGCAATTGGTGAGACTCACGAGCATACAGTTATTCGAGTTCCACCATATCATGCCATTTTAACCCAACTGAGTTAATTTTGGCTCAAGGGTTAATAATTTTATTTTGACAAGAAACGCTAGTTATCTTAGAGAACGGTTTTCGTTCCCCATATTCTTTCCGAATAATTGCCATGTAGCTTTCATTTTATTGGAGGCTTTCTCAATGTAACAGAGGCGTCATTTCAGACTTCGCTTGAGGGCGGGCAAGAGCGCCACCGACATAAGACTTTCACGTTTGTACTAATACATTAGTAGACAATCAATTAAAGTTTATGTATTCCTCAAACTCTTGGAAGGGGCAATTGCCCCCCTAAATGACGCCCCTGCAATGTATCATTTTCTAACATTTTTGCCTGTTTTATGACCTTATGTAAAACTCGTCTGTACATTTTGTGGTATCGTTTAAACACGGGAGTACGGCAGCGTCGGGATAGTTGATGTAAATAGCGCATTTTTTCTAGAGAAACCCTTTTCCTAAAGTCTTCCACTTCAAACTGATATTTACGGATTTATTTATCTTAAATTTTCGTTTAGGAAAAGTAATATTAAAATAATGAATAAATATACCTAAAAAAGAATCAAACTGGTCATTAACATTACATTCATTATAAACATCTTCCCACAACATTTAGTTTTCAACATGTATTTGAAATATGCCACGTTAGTGTGTGTAAATGAATGCCTTTCAGACCATTCCACTCCCACGTTTGTTTTCTTATTAATTATTTCTGTTGTAAAATAAAGAAGTTGAGCATTATGATCAGAATAACCTAGGTTTAGTACGTCAACGTGAGATACGAAATAACGTGGTATTATAATTTGGTCATGAGAGGAGATTCTTGTTTTGCTTATTCTGGTAGGAGCATTTACGACAGGTTTCAGGTTAAATGATGTGCAAGGCGAAATGAGATCTTTTTCTCGTGGAGTTTTACAATGCGGATCCATAGTATAAGTAGTAGTAGGAGGAGGAGTAGGAACGAGTTAGAAGCCCCGCAGGGGTTCGTTGGGTTCTGTTCTCGACATAAAATGGGCAAATTAAAGATCCCCAAATTTTTCCGTACATTTTACATCCTGTGGATCCGTATAGTAAAACTGCACTCTTTCTCTTTGATATTATTTTCTAAAAATCGATATTAATATCAACACAAATTACTGATAACTTTTTAGAGGACTAAAATTCAGACAAACCTTTCTAATATACTCAAAAAATCATTGGCATGACTGTCTGTCGTACGTTAGAGACAGATAAGTATTAAATTATGATCACAAAATTCAAGTGCTACAGATTCGAAAGTTTTCTCAACGTTCAATGTAAGGGTATTCCTTAGCATTTTGATACGAAGGTCCTCTTTGACGAAAATGGCAATAGCGTCATGGGATGTACTTCTTTCTACAATAGTACGCAGATAATTTAAAACCTGTGAATGAAACTGTTTCTATTTCTTCTTTATTCAGCTAGTGCTCCGATACACATAAAACATCAGTTTTACTTAATTCAATTTCCAAAATAATTTTTAATTCGATTATTTTCTAATCCTTGGTCTTTATTAGTGCTCTCAACGGGTCGGGTTAAAGACCGATTCGATCCGACCCGTGATCCGATCCGATTGACCTGACCCGACAACCCGACCCGTTCGAGAGCACTAAGGTCACGACGCTGGGTGAACGCCAAAATGCAGTCCCATTGGGAATTAAACCCGGACCACGTGTACCGAAGTCTTACACGTTAACCACTAGCTAGATCAAGCGGGGGATTTGTATATGCATCTTAATGAATATTTGGCACTTTTGAGGTTTGGTTGTTTCTTTTTATAAGTGTTACCAGTGTCCGACGTGGGAGAAATTTATTTTTTTCTTGCTTTAGTTCTATGTGACGAAATTTTTATTCAAGGTTAGTGTTCTCACCTGCTCGGAAGGCAGTAGCAAGAGTCTCTAGGCGGAGACAAAAGGAAATCCTTTAACTACAACGATAAGGGTTGAGGAAACGGGAGAACACCTGTGATTTTTTCCAACCCTTCAACTTTCATTCCAAAATAGGTTCTTATGATTCCGGGACCCGCGCCACTTTTTCTTTCTCGGTAATTAAAACGTATTTTACAGTAGCCCTATATATAGTTGCAAGTAAGAAGATACATAATATGAATTTTGTAGTTTAAAATTTAAAAATACAGTATGATAATTAAACGATACCACAAAATGTACAGACGAGTTTTACATAAGGTCATAAAACAGGCAAAAATGTTAGAGAATGATACTTACATTGGGAAATCTTCCAATAAAATGAAAGCTACATGGCAAATTATTCGGAAAGAATCTGGGGAACGAAAACCCTCTTCTAAGATAACTAGCGATTCGATCCGACCCGTGATCCGATCCGATTGACCTGACCCGACAACCCGACCCGTTCGAGAGCACTAAGGTCACGACGCTGGGTGAACGCCATAATGCAGTCCCATTGGGAATTAAACCCGGACCACGTGTACCGAAGTCTTACACGTTAACCACTAGCTAGATCAAGCGGGGGATTTGTATATGCATCTTAATGAATATTTGGCACTTTTGAGGTTTGGTTGTTTCTTTTTATAAGTGTTACCAGTGTCCGACGTGGGAGAAATTTATTTTTTTCTTGCTTTAGTTCTATGTGACGAAATTTTTATTCAAGGTTAGTGTTCTCACCTGCTCGGAAGGCAGTAGCAAGAGTCTCTAGGCGGAGACAAAAGGAAATCCTTTAACTACAACGATAAGGGTTGAGGAAACGGGAGAACACCTGTGATTTTTTCCAACCCTTCAACTTTCATTCCAAAATAGGTTCTTATGATTCCGGGACCCGCGCCACTTTTTCTTTCTCGGTAATTAAAACGTATTTTACAGTAGCCCTATATATAGTTGCAAGTAAGAAGATACATAATATGAATTTTGTAGTTTAAAATTTAAAAATACAGTATGATAATTAAACGATACCACAAAATGTACAGACGAGTTTTACATAAGGTCATAAAACAGGCAAAAATGTTAGAGAATGATACTTACATTGGGAAATCTTCCAATAAAATGAAAGCTACATGGCAAATTATTCGGAAAGAATCTGGGGAACGAAAACCCTCTTCTAAGATAACTAGCGTTTCTTGTCAAAATAAAATTATTAAAAATCCGACTGAGATTGCACATGCTTTTAACGATTACTTCACGAATGAAGTGGAAAAGCTTATCACTAATAACGTGAACAATAAACTTTCTAGCAAACAATACGTTAGTAGACATAACGATATTTTTGAAAAATCATTGTTCTTGCACCCAGTAACTAGTCAGGAAATCTTAAATACTACACTGAAAATGACAAATAAGAGTTCTTCAGGATATGATGAAGTTCCTGATAAAATTCTAAAGCAATGCTCTTATGAAATTGCTGATATCTTATGCTTCATAGTAAATAACTCATTTAGTAGTGGCGTTTTTCCTGAGGCATTGAAGCTAGCAGTTATTAAGCCCTTATATAAAAGTGGCAAGAAAGATCTTACATCGAACTATAGACCAATATCATGTCTGTCTACCTTCTCTAAACTTTTTGAAAAACTTATGTATATAAGACTAGTTAGCTTTCTAAATAATTTTAACTTAATATCTCCTGCTCAAAATGGCTTTAGATCAAATAAATCTACTGAAACTGCTCTTTACTCCTTTCTCTATTCTGCTTTAAATTCAATAAACGCTAAGAAATATACAACCGGCATATTTCTTGATCTTAGCAAAGCTTTCGATACAATTGTTTATCAAATTTTACTTAAAAAATTGCAAGATTATGGTATTAGGGGAAATGCTTATGAGTGGTTTAAATCGTATATATCCAACAGAAGGCAAACTGTTGAAATTAACTGTCAAACTCGAGATACTCAGGGAGTAAGCAAATGTTATTCAGATACCAAAGAGTTAAAATTTGGAGTTCCTCAAGGTTCCATCTTAGGCCCTATTCTATGTTTAATATATATAAATGATTTGCCACAATGTTTAGATTCTGCTAAAATTGTTCTGTATACTGACGATACAAATATATTAGTAACTGGAGAAACTTACGTTGAGTTATGTAATGCAGTAGATTCCACCATGTCTGCCGTCAGTGACTGGATGGATAGAAATAAACTAATACTAAACACAACAAAGTCTTCGTGCATGTGCTTTCACGTAGCAAAAAACGAGATAAGAAAACGCCCTTGTGTACCAATTAACGGCATTACGTTGAATTACGTCTCGGATATCAAATTTCTTTGTCTTTGGGTGTCAGATACATTAGATTGGAAAATTCACATTCAAAAATTATCTAGTAAATTGGCTCAGACCTGTTACATGTTAAAGCTTTTACGAAATAGTGTCAGTCAACATGTTCTGCTCACAACTTATTTTGGACTTTTTCATTCTAAATTGAAATATGGTATTATATTCTGGGGATCTACTGCACTGCTAAATTCCATATTCGTTTTACAAAAGAGAGCTTTAAGGTTTATGACCGGAAGTAAACCTCGAACTTCTTGTAAACCTCTATTTAAATTTCTTGAAATCTTACCTCTTCCATGTTTATATATATATGAACTTCTAAAATTTGTAAGAAAAGATATACAGACAGATACAAGCAGCTTCCGGTTGAACTCAGATATTCATATGCATAATACAAGACAAGCGTCTGACCTTCATGTAGAGTCCTCACGTTTAAAAGTACATAAGAATAGTACATTTCCTATGGCAGTGAATATTTATAACAAGCTTCCTTCCACTTTAAAAAACAAAACATCTGGTTTCAATAAAGCAGTCAAGTCCTACCTACTCGAGCACTGTTTCTATTCTGTAGAAGAATATCTCGCCTGTAGTAAATAATGTTTAAAGTATTTATATTTTATATATCTATAATGTAAGGTTTTATTAACTGTTATGTTGTTTTATATCGATGTATGTAAATTAGAATAATGAAAAATTGTACCTTTTTTGTTTTATATAAATTCATACTATTTTAATATTGCATGTAGATTTAAATCTATACATATGTACACATTCAGTGTTCTTATGACGTGTCCAACTCATACGTTCACGTTGTGAACAATTTGTATGAAAAAGGATGAAAATAAATACAATACAATACAATTATAAAGTACTAATTTTATCCGTGTAACGTGGGTTCCTGTCACCACGGCATGGCGCGTCCTCAGGTTGCGGATCGAGGAGAAGGCCTCTAGATATAGAGGTTAGCTGCGAATATACTGAATAAACAGTCGCGGACAGCCGACTAGGAGTGGTTCTCCAGCTTGGGGGTTTGGGTAGGACTAATAACCTCATCCTGTAAAAAAAAAAAAAAAATGCACTTGTTCAGAAATATTCACAAAAGCCTCGGACAAGGACTGATAACTTGGCACGACCTCAGCAAAAGAAAATGGACATGAGATTTGGAACATGGAATATTAGGAGTCTTTATAGAGCAGGCGCATTAAAATCCGTGACGAGTGAGTTAGAGAAATACAGGATGGATGTAGTAGGAGTTCAGGAAGTTAGGTGGGAAGGAAATGGATCTGAGAATTCCGGAAATTTTACGTTCTTTTACGAGGAAGGAAATAAAAATCACCAGTTAGGAACAGGGTTTTTCGTTCATAAACGTATATTACGAGCAAGTAAGTGGGTTGAATTTGTTACTGATAGACTTTCTTTTATTACTCTTAAGGGACGGTGGTGTGATATTGTTTTAAATGTACATGCCCCAACTGAAGATAAGGGTGACGATATAAAAGACAGTTTTTACGAAGAAGTGGAACGGATATTTGACCAACTCCAGCGATACCATATGAAAATTTTGTTAGGGGATTACAATGCGAAGGTAGGACGAGAGGATATTTTCAAACCGATTATAGGGAACGAAAGTCTGCATAAGGAAAGTAATGACAACGGTGTAGACTCGTGAACTTTGTAACATCCAAAAACCTAATCGTGAAGAGTACAAAATTCCCACATCGCGACGTTCATAAATACACTTGGACATCACCAGACGGAAAAACACACAATCAAATTGATCACGTTTTAGTAGATAGAAGAAGGCAATCTAGCATAATTATGTCCGATTGTTTAGAGGGGCTGATTGTGACACTGACCACTACCTGGTAGCAGCGATAATACGAGAGAGGTTATCGTTGAATAACGGTAATATTCATCCGAAAACGGAGAGATTCAATTTAAAGAAATTAGAAGAGAGCCAGGTAAGAGAGAAATACCAGATTGAAGTTTCGAATAGATTCTCGGCTTTAGAAGATTCGGAATGCACTAGCGTTGAAGATACCTGGATTGAAATTAGAGATAGCATTAAAATTTCAGCAAAAGAAAAATTGGCACACGCGGAAATACGTAGGAACCAGGGACGTAGTGTCCATTAAGGCTATAAGGCTTAGCCTATCTATTTATTTATACATCAGCCTCAAATGTTGCTTTTGGATATTGATAGAATTAATTTTATTAAAATGGATTTATTTTATAATACGCTGTTTAATCATCAAGCGAGTTGAAGCGAAGCAAGAACGCATTGAAGGCTATCGGCGGCTAGCCTTCCGCTTCTCTCATGGAATTAGGAGAAGGGGGCGGTGACAATCACTTTACCGCCACCCTCAGCAGACGAAAACTTCTTGAGCTATACACAAATTCATGATGCAACGAAAGTGGTCGAATGTTGACGAAAGGCTAGCCTTCGGGTGTTTGTCGAAACAAAAGCAACAGGATGCGGTCTTGGAAGAAAGTATAGAACAGAGACTATGAAAAATTTAGAAGCTCACATTCAGTAACGAATTTTGACCGAGAAAATAAAAAAAAGACAAAGAGAATAAAAATGTTATGTTATTATGAATAGTATTAATACATCAGGCACCTTATTGCGTACTGGTTTGCGTTATCACAGCGTAAAATTTACAGGTACATTTTAGTTTTCGATAATTGATATAGCAGTTATAATTGCTTGTTATATTTTTTGCGTTGCGTTGCTATCCGCAAGTTTTTCGAAGATCGATACTTTAGGAGACCTCAGATGAGGTATAGTTTCTTTTTTTTTTTTTCATACTTTCAATCTAAAAAAAAAAACTTTTTCTGTAAAAATCATTAATTGACTGTGAGCTACTGCTCCACTGTTTTCTATTAGTATGCTGATATGTGTTCTTGTGGGTGAAGTGATTGTCTATGATTTGAGGAAGTTACACTTAAGATCGTCCTATAGTTATCCGTTTTTATTTGTTTCTTTGAAACAGTAATACAGTGTATGTGTGATATGCGAGTATCGCATATGTAAGGAAACCATATATGTAAGGGAAATATGAAGCAGAACCACTCTTATACTATTTCTTGCATTGTATGAAAAATATATTGCATGAATTAGCATTTCTCTATCAACCATTACTGCATAGTCAGAACACTAAGACGTGATCGTTTAAATAAGGGCGGGATGCATTTTTTTTGGGGGGGTAACTTAAATTCACTTTACACTGATATATATATATACAACAAAAATTGCAAGTTTCAGGGGATGGGGCCCGTCCTAGCCACCCTCTAGCTACGAAACTAATTTCAGCCTACCCATTTCAAAACTTCACGCTACGTTACTGGTAGGAACAAACCATGGTTCGACCAGGAATGCATAAAACTAGCAGAGAAGAGAAAACAGGCAAAATTACGCTGGCTACAAAATCCGAATGAAATAACTACACAAAAGTTCGCAGATATCAGGCGGGAAACTTCCAAAACTTTTAGAACAAAGAAACGCGATTTTCTGAAAGCTAAAATTAAGGTTCTTGAAGATAATAGTACAAATAAAAACATCCGGGACATGTATAAGGGAATCAACGAATTTAAGAAAGGCTATCAACCTCGTGCTTATATATTAAAGAAATCTCACGGTACAGTTCTCATTGACACGGATAGCATCTTAAATAGATGGAAAGATTTTTTTGACGATTTGCTTAACACGCAACCGAAAACTAGTGTGCGTGGAGAAAATGAGATACACACCGCAGAACCGTATATTCCAGAACCCAACCGAATAGAAGTAGAAACTGCTATAAAGAAATTAAAGAAACACAAATCTCCGGGTGTAGATGAAATTCCGGCCGAGTTAATTTTAGCTGGAGGCGAAAAACTGTGGAACAAGATACACAAACTCATTTTCCTTATCTGGAACAAGGAAGAATTGCCACAAGAGTGGAAAGAATCAATCATTGTTCTAATTCACAAGAAAGGCGACAAAACTGACTGTAATAATTATCGAGGCATTTCTCATCTGTCAAAATCCTATAAAATCCTTTCAAATATTCTGTTAGCAAGACTGATCCCATACGCAGATGAAATTATTGGAGATTATCAGTGCGGATTTAGACGAAATCGATCAACTATCGACCAAATATTTACCATTCGCCAAATACTCGAAAAGAAGTGGGAATACAATATCCCAGTACATCAACTATTTATTGATTTTAGAAAAGGAGAGAAACATTATACAACGTTCTTACAGAACTTGGAATACCGAGAAAGCTAATTAGATTAATTAAGATATGTTTAAATGAATCCCAAAGTAAAGTCCGGGTAGGAAAATTTTTGTCCACGAGCTTTCACGTCGAAAATGGCCTGAAACAAGGAGATGCGTAATCGCCATTATTATTTAACTTCGTTTTGGAATACGCTATAAGGTAAATCAAAGATAGCAACCAGGGCATACAGTTGAACGGTATTCACCAGGTTATGGCGTATGCTGATGATGTAAATTTAATAGGGGGTGACAGGAGAACAATAGAAAGAAATGCAGAGATCTTATTAAACGCTTGCAGGGACATTGGTTCAAAACTAAATGCAGAGAAAACTAAATACATGGAAGTGCGTCGGGATCGGAATACAGCAAATTATGGATGCATTAAAATATTAAATAATACTTTTGATAAAGTGGATAGTTTCAAATATCTAGGATCAATATTGACAGACGAAAATCATATTCACGAAGAAATTAAATGTCGACTAAAAGCAGAGAATTCGTGTTAGTATTCGGTTCAAAATCTCTTGTCGTCGCGAATTCTGTCGAGGAATTTGAAGCTTAAAATGTACAAAACGATAATTATGCCTGTTGTTTTGTATGGCTGCGAAACATGGTCACTTACTCTGAGGGAAGAACATAGATTGAAAGTATTTGAGAACAAGATCCTGAGACGAATATTCGGACCCAAGAGGAACGGGAATGGGGAATGGCGGAAACTTCATAAGGAGGAACTACATAATTTATATGGTCTACCCAACATTGTTAGGGTCGTCAAGTCTAGGAGGCTTAGGTGGGCAGGTCATGTAGCTAGAATGGAAGAAAGTAGAAGTGCTTTCAAAGTCTTGACTGGAAGACCAATCGGAAAACGACCATTAGGAGGACCTAGGCATAGATGGGAGGACAATATTAAGATGGATCTCGCAGAGATAGCAATACAAAGTAGAAACTGGATGCAGTTAGCTAAGGATAGAAGTCAGTGGAGAGCTTTTGTGAACGCGGCATTGAACCGCCGGGTTCCATAGGCCATAGAGTTAGTGGGCCTTATGCAGAGTCGTTTTGTAACGTGATTATTGCCATACTAAAGAGTTCGATTAACATATGTTTCCGGTAGTAGTCAGGTTTTTAGTAGTTCGCTAATCATGGGTCAAAATGACTCTGCATAAGGCTGAGTTAGTTTAGTTAGTTAGTACTAATTTTATTTCATCACTTTCAGCCCAACAAATGAAATTCAAACAATTCGCACCCTGGGTCTTGGTCATCAATACTGCGTCTTATTCTTTGTCTTGCACAGTCAGGTCTTGGTCCTGCATTTCGTAGTCTTGGTGGTCTTTCATGCTATACAAGAGCCAAGAAAGCTCGCCTCATCGGTAAAAATGAAGACCAAGTGTGATTTTGATTATGGTATTTCATACTACACGGAAAGCAAGAAAATATGCTCATCGCTACTTCGTGATAACCAAAACAAGGCCAAGAGCAAGATTACTATGCACTTCGTCTTGCGTATCCAATCTTTATCTTATTCTTGTATCGATGTTCTTGGGCTTGGTGAAATAAAATGAAATATTCAGTTTAAGGTCCCTCGATTCTGCACCGAGGCTAAGGGATATGGTGACCATGAGAAATGAATACAATGGTGGAATGAAGAAAGTGGGAGGAAACAGGAGAACCTCTTGAAAACCCACTGCACCGAGGCTAAGGGATATGGTGACCTTGTGAAATGAATGCAATGGTGGAATGAAGAAAGTGGGAGGAAACAGGAGAACCTCTTGAAAACCCACTGCACCGAGGCTAAGGGATATGGTGACCATGTGAAATGAATGCAATGGTGGAATGAAGAAAGTGGGAGGAAACAGGAGAACCTCTTGAAAACCCACTACACGGCGTTTCTCCACCACAAAGCCCACTTAGCACAAGCTGTGGTCGAAACATGGACACCATGCACCAGAGATGAATTCTCTACCACTGAGCTACAGGGGCGTCATTTAGGGAGGGCAGGAGGATAATTGCCCCCCCCACGAGTTTGAGGAACACATATACTTTAATCAATTGTGTACTAATATACCAGTACAAAACAAGAAAGTCTTATGTCGAGGGTGCTCTTGCCCCCCCCCCCCAAGCGAAGTCTGAAATGACGCCCCTGCTGAGCTAACGCGGTCCTGCTTGGGCTTGGTCGTCCATATGCAATCTTTCTTTTGGCCTTGCTTAAACAACTTCTAGTTTTGTTCTAAATCCAGACTCCATATTGTCGTAGATATTAATATTACAGTCGATTGGTAAAATCAATCTTCCACATTTAAAAATTAAAGTACACACAAGCACAAAAATAAGCATTTACCATAAATGCACTAGCTGCAAGTGTTCAAAATAGATTTATGGTTTCTATAAAATCAATTGAAAATTGCTATTTTTAATTAGGCAGCTAGTGAAAAACAGCAGCTTTCGACTCCAGCCAAGTTTAAGCTCAACCTAAACTCAGTTGACCAAAGTGAACTGACCCGACCCGAGCTGACCCGATTGACCCAACCCGACCCGAGTTGACCTGACCTGACCCGTTTGAGAGCACTAGTCTTTATGGTGTAGGATGTGGAGAATGAGTTTTTTAGACTCACATCTACTCTTTGATTAGAAACATTAATTATATCTAATACTTTTAGTTGGGGAATATTACTTTGGCAACTTATCATCTACAGCATAAAGGTCCGAGATACAAGAGGACATATCACAATGCACACAACCTACATTACTTGTATTGTCGTAAGAATTACAGCAACCTTCTCTGTGTTCACTCTGCAAAAGTAAAGTATATACCTGGACATCCGTTTACTTCAATCACCACAAGAATAACAAGAACAAAAAATACAAAAAATTAATATATCGAAAGACAATCTATCTAAAATTAAAATAGGAATCAAACAACTCTTGGGAAATGTATTATCTACTATTAATAGCAATCTTTCCAAAGATTCAATAGACCAATTAGTTCAACCATTCTACAGTCTCATTGACTCACTACAATAATTAAAAAATGGTCACATTTTATCATTTCCCCCCCCCCAAAAAAAATATAAATTTAAGAGTGATAATGGATTGTAATAATAAGAAAAGTTTAATTATTTTACAATGGAACACGCAAAGTATTTTTTCTAAACAATATGCTATCAGGCACCTCATTCAAAACTTCCACCCCGATGTAATTTTCTTACAAGAAACATGGAGTAAGCCTAACTTCCCTATCAACATCCAGAACTATAATGTTATAGAACATTTGAGGGAAGACGGATATGGGGGATTAGCAACGTGTATTCATAGAAATATAAAGTATAAAAATATAAATATCCAAATGTCTACAACATATCAGGATATACAAATGTTTGGTATTGAAATAGAAACAATCAGACTTTTAAATATGTACATACCTCCTGACTATACCTAGTACTAAATTTTAGGTCAGAATTATTTCATAATAACAACTTTGACTATATTATTGGTGATTTTAACACACAAATAATTCTAACTGGCAGTACAAAACCAAATAAGGCTGGAAAAAATTTTTTCTAAAGCATTACACAACTCTCAATACCTACTTTTAAATGATGGAACAGCCACAAGAATTACGATTGATGGGACTAGTGTTCCTGACATAACGCTTTGCAAAATTCCACATTACCTGCGATCTTCATGGAAAGTTTATCACGATGCGTTTGGTAGCGATCACTTACCCATCATAGTACTCATCCACTACTTTCACAAAAATTCGACCAGAAAAATCAACTAAAAACTAGTTAACATCTAAATGGCTTGAAGAGACTATCTAGAATAGAAACTAATCTCAATTGGTCGCTATACAGTACAAACTTTTCACGACTCTTATCCTGAAAATGATAAATGATCTACCACTCAGTGTTGGGTAAGTTACTTGTAAAAATGTAACGCGTTACAAGTTACTTTACTTTCTCTTAAAATGTAACGCGTTAGTAACGCGTTACTTGGCCCCAAAAAGTAACTGTTACTTTCCTTCGAAAGTAACGCGTTACTAACGCGTTACTTTTAGATACGAAACTTCAAAAATGTGAAAAAAAATACGACTTCAATTTTCCGTACTACAATTACTAGGTCTACCGCTATTATTATTATTATTATTATTATTATTATTATTATTATTATTATTATTATTATTATTATTATTATTATTATTATTATTATTATTATTATTATTAATTATAACAACACTGTATATAAAAAGAAAGATAGACGGTTTGTATTTGAATACTAAAAAACTGTTGATTGCCAACCTCGATAGTCGTGAAGTCTAGGAGTCAAGGACATTGTTCATGAGCTTCTGAATTTGGGTTGAGGGTCTAGGTTGAGTATTCGGGCTTGAGCCAAACACTGTTAAAAGTTATAGGGCACTGGCCAAATATCTTCAAAACTGGTCGGCCCGAGTTTAGAATTGTCAGCGACTCGAGCAGCTCGGCTCACAGCTCATTCACTATCGACCCGAAGTGAGCCGAGCCAACAGCTCACCGAACCGACTCAGCTAGACCCCTCGGCTCAGTTGAGTCGAACCGAGCAAATATCTCATCCCTACCAAGCCAGTTCGAGCCGATGGTTCACCCCAAGTGAGCCGGTTCGAGCCATCTTCTCAGTTAAGCCAAGCCGAGCTGCGCTTGTTATAAAAAAATATCTTGTGTTCTCGTTATCGAGACGAGACGAGATTCGAGCAGTGTCCCCTTTCGTGAGCAACACTGAAAGTATTCCATGGCTTTTGTTTTCCAGTGTAATCAGGCCATGATTTCAAGACGACTTAAAACGAACGAGCCATTTATCAAACTCGACGCGAAAAACTGAATCGGCTCGGAACTCGACTCAAGAATATTACCCTTGACTTGACTCGAAACTCGACCTGAATTCGAGTCAAGTTGAGTTTTAGCTTGACTCGTGTTCATCCCTATGCGTTAGAAAAAATAGTTCTGCTAAACTAATTATATAATAATAACGATGTTGTTATGTAAAGAAAAAAATAAAGAATATAGAGAAACATTACACTACTCTATAATCAATGGGACTCTAGGATAAGTAAACTGATCTGAAAGAACTCCAATATTACATACCATCAGCAAACTATTTTCTAGTAATAAAGTAGGCCTGCTCATCAAAACACAGTTTATTCATATAACCCCTTACTGTAAATCGTTAATTATGCTACCCTAGTTGTTGATAAATAATTTCCGTCGGGGCACTTCAGACATTTTACTTTTAAATTCTGTCCACCATCATCCTCAGCTCTTAAGAAAAAAGTATTCTTTCAAATGTTCGAACGGTAAAATATTTTCGTTCTCCATCTTTATAAAAACAACATCAATCAAAGTAAAATAGACTAACGGTATAATTGCACACCTACTTCACTCACTGAATGTATTGCTTTGGAGCTGTCAAAATCTATGATCAAATCTTCCAGGTGCTTGCAATCAGTACACGCGATTTCCCTAAGGCTGTCCTCATCTTCAAAAAACAGCAAGTGGCACTACGAACTTATCTGTTTCTCTGTGTGTTGTGACAGTCGGTCACTGACATACATAGTTCATGCTCGATTGTTTCATTCTGAAAAATTCACTTACAGGAAAGAAACATTTGTTTCCGGAAAAAATATACACATATTGTAATTACTCATCCGAAATGTAACGCGAAAAAAGTAACGCAAACTAGGTACGTTACTTAAAAATTTGTAACGCATTACCGTTACAGTTACTTTGGAAAAAATGTAACGCGTTACTAGGAAACGTTACTTAAAAAGTAACGCGTTACAAGTAACGCGTTACTTGCGTTACGTTACTTCCCATCACTGCTACCACTAAATATCTCAGCTAAATCCTTTCTCTATGCTGATGACACAACCTTTCTAAACACTAGTAATAACTCTATAGATCTAATGCAAATGAATGAGAAAACTTTTATAGAAACTAAGGAATGGTTCAAGGCAAACGGATTTCTTCTCAATGAAGATAAGACTACTCAACAAGTATTTTCATTAAATGAATGTCCGGAAATGTCAAATAATGTGAAATTTCTTGGCATTATTCTCGACAGGCAGTTAACATGGAATGCACAAGTAGAATATGTATGTGTAAAACTTTCAAGAACAATAAGTTTAATACGAAATTTAAGAGATATTGTATCGAACAACTATATAAGATCAGCCTATTTTGCCTTTTTTCAGAGTACCTTAGAATATGGAATATTGTTTTGGGGGAGTAGTAACTACATAAATGAGGTTCTGTTACTACAAAAAAAGGTCATCAGAATAATCAGTAGGGTATCATACAAGGAACACTGTAAACCATTATTTTGTAAGTTGAAAATTATGACCGTTGTAAATTTGTATATATATATATAAAGTTTTAGTTTATGTAAAACAAAACATGTCAGATGTGAAACGTAGACAGGATATTCATTCATACAACACAAGATATGCTAAACAAGTTGATGTATCATACAGCAGGCTAACAAAAATTAAAAATAGGTATGCAATACAGGGTAAAAAAAAATATGAATAGGGTACCAATAGACATCCAAAAGTTACCGCTCACTCATTTTAAAAGCAAATTGTATGATTGGTTAATTACTGTACCATATTATAATATTAAGGAATTTGAAGAAGATAAGAGTATATTGAAATAGGGATTAAAAAACATAGTTGTAAAACTGCATTTGACGTTGTCTATTGTCTGTATACAGACTTAACGACAATAAAAATATTCTATTCTATTCTATTCCATTCTATTCTATCAGAACAGACCACTTAAATGAATTGAATAATTTAATAATCTAGACTGTAGCCATAACTAAACACGAAACCACCGATAGATATTCACAGCCCAGTCTAAAAAAAAAACCCAAAAAATAAAAATTCCATAAACCTACATGGTGGACGATAGAAGCTCAAAAAGCAGTCAGTCTTCGTCAACAAGCATTTCGCACCTTTTGTCAAACATGCTCAGTATCAGATTTTTTTACTTTATGTAAAAATTAAAGCACGTAGAACTCAAACTCTCAAGAAAATTAAAAGAAGGAGCTGGAAAAAATTTGTAATTCTCTCTTGTTTCAAACGCCGAAACCCATAATTAGGAATTTTCAAAAACATTTCAATAAATTTTCTTCGTCTCAGAACACAATGCATATCAACGATTCGTCATGGATACAGGATTTTCATTGTTCCCTTGCTCCTGATTCGGTGAATTTGTACAATGCAAAATTACAGGATATTTTAAATACTCCAACTAACACAAACCTTGAATTACACTTTATCTCAACAAAATTAAATCTTGTCTTGAACAACGTCACGAAGAAATCCTCGCCTGACATATAAGGAATTCAATATTGGCAGGGCCGGATCTAGGGGGTCAATTCGGGGCATTTTGCCTCGGGGCGCAGCTGATTGAGAGTATATAGGGGGGCGACATTTCAATACAAAATTGGGAGGGAAGGGAGAAGATATACATCTTTGCCCCGGGCGCAATATTTCGTAGATCCGGCCCTGAATATTGGCATTATAAACAACTGTCTACTGAAGGCAAACAGATATTACTTAAAGCATATAACATCATATGGGATACTGGAATAATTCCAAATACTTGGAAAAAATTATTAATTGTACCAGTGTTAAAACATAACAAACCATGTCAAGTGGCAACAAGTAATAGACCCATTACTCTAGTCTCCTGTAGTTTAAAAATCTTTGAACCGGTGGTATTGAATAGACTTCAGTGGTATGTGGAATATCATCTAATACTTCCAACAAATATGTCTGGATTCAGAAAAAATAGTTGTACTTATGATGCAATAGGACCTTTAATTTTAGATATATGGCGTACTTACCAACAAAAACAATTTTTAATTGCAATTAGTATTGATTTTCAAAAGGCTTCTCACTAATGAAGCACATAAATATCAAAACACATTAAAAAGTTTATGTGCCAGAAAATGGGGACTTAACTCATATTTAGTAAATAAAGTTTTGAATCGAACTTTAATAGCAAACATTTTATATGGAAGTTTGCTCTATAATAAAAATTTAAATTATTTTTATAAGAAACTACAACAATTACAATATCAAGCAACTAGAATTTTATTTTCTCAGTCGCCCTACTGTCCAAAAAATGCTCTTATGGACACTACTTTTAACTATCCTATTGAATTTCAAATTTTGAAATTAACAGGAAATTCCTTACTATCGATAATGGACAAATCTTCGTCTAACACATATCAAACACTAGAGAAGCTACTTTTAATAAATAACAAAAAGAGACTACCATATCTAGATAGATTAACATGGATATACCATTTATACAGAGTACTCAGACCTATTGACAAGTGCATATCTAAAGTTCTGTCAATCATACTTCACTACCAATACCAGCCATAATTCCAAATTATATACGATTTCATAACAAAGAAAATTTACCAATTATTCATAAAAACATTTGGTACTATCACAAAAAGCAACTTCCGAAGGACTGTATTTTATTATTCATTGATGGTTGAAAACAAAAAATAATACCAATAGGAGTGGCAGTTATAATTCCTCAACTTGAAATAAATCGTCAATACAAATTGCCAAAAAGTATCTGTATCATTGAAGCGAAGCTTTTGGGATAAGACACGCTATGATTTTAATAAAACAACTAAGGATAAAGACAGCATGAATCTGTACTGATGCCTTAAGCGTAATAACTGCAATCAACAATCCCAAATGGACAAACACAACGACATGGAATGTTATGTTAATTAAATCCTGTTACGATACTTTACGACTCCAAAATTATCAATTCATATAATTTTACACTAAAGCACATGTTGGCATAAAATTTAATGAGTACGTGGATGACTTATCTCGAAAAGCAGTTACGTCAGGAATAACAATTAACATCAAAATACCATATCACAACTTTAAATACATAATTAAGGATTATCATCACCAACAAATTTTGGCGTGGAAAAAGAAGAGCGAATTAGGACCAGGACAGAATTATTGGAAAATAACAGAATGTCATACACGTCCAATTTCAACAATTATTAACTCTTGGACAAGATGAAAAACTATATTACTACTTAGATTACTTCTACATACTACTTTAACTCCTAGAAAATTGTGGCACATTAAATATAAAGGCTCAGATATTTGCTGGTGTGGTAAATCAATTGGAACAATTATGGGGCGTTTACACTCAGTCGATTTAGTCGCACGACTAAATCGACTCGCTGCATTTGCCACTAAATCGAAGCCACTAGGCCGAATCAGATTGATGGATGTGTTCAATTATTTCAACCACAGAAAATAGAACGTCTTTTAATTCAGTTGCCAGTCGATTAGTCGCCTTCGATCTACAAGCGATTAAGTTGAAGTCTCGTTTACACGGTCGATTAAGTTGAAAGTTACGTCAATTCAACTGAATCGAACGTAAATCGACTAAGTGTAAACGCCCCATTAATCACTTGATATTCCAATGTGAATAATTCAACAAAAAATCGAGATAAGTTTATGGAACAAATTGTCAAAGATTTTCATACAATACCAGTCAATGTCAATTTACTTTTAACAACCATAAATCACATGTTTTTGTTCAGTTCCTACATTAAAACAATTTAAATATTTAATAATAATAATAATAATAATAATAATAATAATAATAATAATAATAATAATAATAATAATAATAATAATAATAATAATAAAATTCCTCAAATAGCTTGACAGGTTACAAAGAATACTGGATTTCAAATTTTCTCGAAAAAAAATATCATATAAAGAAATTATCATATAAAAATTATCTTTACGTTTGACCTTGTGTTTCTTATTTTCAATTTTCAGTTATAAGAAGAATCCAGTGTTCGAACCCAATGTATGCAACTTAGGACTTGACAGTAGGAATCATTAAGCACAATAGCAGGACATAGGAAAAGTGTGATAAGAGATCTGTGCCTAAAACTAAAACTCTTCGAAAGGGGGTAAGAAAAGAAAAAAAAAAAACTTCTTTCAATTAGAAACATACAGAAGAAGAGGAGGAAGATTGTTGTTCTGTTTGCAGGTTCAGGTTGAGTTTAAGTACACCACATCGTGCATCTTTAGAAAGTTGAACAATTTCATAGAAGGACATGTATATAGGGAACAAATTTCTGGGCGTGACTGATTTAAAAAGTAATACAGCTTTACTTTATGTTCATAAGAATAGGGTTACAAGTATAAAGTCGTTACAAATGCTTTACGACGGTGAAATTGAATAAGTACATGTGGAAAATTACTTTATCAGGTATTAGTTTCTGACGGCGTAATATTTCTGCGCGGTATAATATATCAGTTGTATTTTATTTAACAAGTATAGTGTTACTACTATGGTGTATCAATTAGTTGGGTAAACTTTACAATACACGGTCCAGCTGCGCATCGATAAATAAGGCATCATTAAAACGGTGTAGTAGAGTAGGGTAGAGTAGAGTAGAGTAGAATAGAATAGACTAAGATAGGGATGACTAGGGTATGCGTAGGAACGGGTTAACTTAAGATTAGGAAAGTTTGGTATATATCCATAAAATTAATAGAGTGTGATTTCTCGTTCCTTAGTGAGTATACCAGCTGGAGCGGACATTGTGAAGTTAAGCCGATGGTCAGCAAGAAGCACGAATGCTATCTAACCGAGTCAGGGCAGGAGCGTAAGGCGGGACCTGAGTGATAGCGCGGGGGTGCGTCCGTAGGAAGTAGGTGCGTCAGCGATGGTGGGTATACACATAAACGAGGTCGTTTACAAATGCTTACTGTATTGTGTTTTCAAAGTGGTCCAGTGTTACGGCACAAATGCCTTGTATTGTATTTATTTCCTTCTTTTTTCGTACATTTAACACAGTATTGCAATGCGTATGAAGTGGACACAATATATATATATAAACACTGTATTTAAATACAGTATATATATATATATATATACAATATATATATATATATATAAACATTGTCATTTATATATAAACACAAAATAAAAAGAACAATAATAATGAAAATTACACACACTACGTTAATAATTAAATCTTACATCTTATTATAATTACATTTTGCATGATATTATTAATAATAAAGTTAGACAATTATTACTTGCAATGTATGTAGAAATCCTTGAACATAAATCAAATGTTAAAAACAAGAAATGACACTAGTTACTGTAGTTTTTTTTTTTTTTCTGTTAGCAATTCATGTATTCCTGTATCAAGTAAAAGCAGTGTTGTAATAAATATTTCTGTAGTTCTTTTTTAAATTTAGCAACAGAGTCTCGAGGCTTTATATCTTTGGGAAGTTTATTGTATAGCATTATACCCGCGTATTTACACCCTTTTTCATATAATACGGTTCTATGTTCTACTATAGGAAAGTTTTGTTTGTTTCTTGTATCATGATCATGTTTTTCTTCTACCCGCGTAAGGACGCCATCTAGGCGTGTCTACAAATATAAGTAGGTTTAAAATGTACAAACAGGGTACTGGGAGTATACGAAATTTTTTAAATATTATTTTGCAGTGATCTTTTTGTTTAGCGGTCGCCATCTTTCTTATTATTCGTTTCTCTATTGTAAAATTTACCGTGGCTTTGTGTGTATTTCCCCCTCTATAAGCCCAGCACTGGCTCCAGAGGCGTCGATGGATTTGGGGAAGATACAAAATGCCATCCCTACTACGAAACTATTACAAGGGCCTTTAAGCCGCAGGATAGATCCAATATGTTCAGTCTCAAAACGTCAATTGAATAGGACCGCTTTAAAATGGTGTAATAGAGTAAGGTAGGTTCGCGTACCCATCAACATAAGAAACTCAAAATCTGATCACCTTTTTAAACAAAGACTAACAAAGTACCTACAAGAGCACTGCTTTTATACTGTCTCGGAATTTTATGAACATGCTCAAGTTAGAAACTTGAAGTTGTATGAATCAATAAGAAGATATTCATTTTATTTTATTATTACATGAGTAGTCATACTTATTCATATATTATTATAATCGAATATCTTCAACACATGTTTTATAATACTAAATGAAGATAGCATAATATGTACAAAAATAAAAGCTATAGATTCTAGCAT